>NC_134485.1:294782844-295060344 GCF_040206685.1 Ascaphus truei
GAGGATAGCTATAATATTTTGATTATGTAAAATTGTATCTGACATCACATACTTTAAACCAGAAGAGAAAATTGTAAGTCGCGTAGAACAAGACCTACCGAAACTTCAAACTGGGGCACACAATCGTGAGTACAAAAGTATGAACTTAATTTAGACAAACAGCTGAATGAGGACAAACAGATAAAAACACTGAAAACACATAGCGAACCGTCTCCAAAAGTGCAAATACACAGGAATACGCATATGGCAATGGAGCATTGATAGAGGCTCCTATATACTGTAAGCTACTAATGCAGTAAAATGCCTTTGATAAACCTAAATGCACTTATGAACACTAAAAATCTAACTGACCCTCTCAATAATTCCAATGCAAAGGAAGGGGACAGTAGAGAATAGATGCCTCACTAAGACAAGGGGGCCTATCCATGAGGTTAACTGGAGAAGCAACACCCATATTCAAAGATAACCCTCATAGTGAATGTGGGTATACAGATGAACAAAATGAACATCATAGTACAAATGTATTTACAAATGGCAACAATAAACTGAGAGGAGGCTATAATAGAGCAAAAGCAGCAATGAGTCAAAAAAATCCCAAATAAACAGTGTATACACCCTAATCACAATAAGGATCACTTGACCTATCCTAACATACTAATAAATATAGAGTGTAAAAACACATTGGGACAGAAAGAGTGTATGTGGTAATATAGCATAATAAGCTAACCTCTACAAAATACAACCAATAATGATATGCCAGATATAATCACTAGTATTAGTAAGCACTAATTATCAAAATTCTACTGTAATAAAAGCATTGATATGGTGAAGTAAATAAATGTGTGCCCTCCATATGATGTTAATAAATAGCAGGCAACAGATTATCAGAATAATCCAGAACCCAAAAATACTCCTATGCACTACTAATTCAATGATAATACTGCCCGACACAAAGGTTACCCCATAGCCACCAAGGAGAGTGTATTCTGAACACTCCAAACAGGATACATATGATCCCTTTAAACCGCCTAGCAAGGCAGCATCAGCTGATCTTTGCCGGGGAGGTAAGGACACAGAGCTCTGAGTCCTACTGGGGAATAACAGCCAGTGCCTGCTGTTTCGTGCTTAGTTAAAACATGCATATACTTGTGGAGCAGGTCAAGGCAGTAACAGCAGCTGTTGTTTTTCAGGGTAATCAGGTAGCAAGTATCAGACATTGTGATGTCTCCGTCACAGCGTAGGATCTTGTGTCCCAGATTAAGGCAGGAAACTTTGTATTTCTCTATATGGGGTTTATTTACAGGGATAAATAATATACTAACAGGCCCACCGTCCCTTCAAGTAAAACAAAATCATAAAATAAACTCCTATTCCTTTAAGGAGGCTAACTACACATTCAGCTTCAGCCCTTACTACCTGGGTGGATAGCTAAGCTGGTTACCACTCCAAAAAGTTATGCGAATCCAGCATATTTTTACTTAGTATTTTTAGTACAGATATATGTTCATTATAATGGTTTCTCTTCAATTGCCATTTCATTTGGGTGATCAATACAATCATGCACTGTACCATACAGTATTTCTCCACATGGAAACAGGAAATAGCCCAGCACGTAGATAACACTATAAATAAACTCCTCAATGGAAAAAGCTATAAAGCTAAAAGGATCTTATGAGGACAGAAATATGTAGTCACATATACATTTATTATAAAAAATTCAAACAAAACCTTTGCAACTGAACTATATAGGTACAGCATATGAGACAAAATAAAATGCAATTGAATAAAAATAAAACATTAGTTAAAAAGTCCCAATGATTTTGCTGATTAGTGTATACCAATCTAATGATAATCTAGTTTGGTAGATTTTTCATTAAGACAACAGGATAAGAATAAATAATACAGTTTTTTATTCTTTCATTTTCATAATTATTTTACCTAATTGCATTTATTAGATGAAAAATAAGTGTATCTAATTTTATTTATTCGATAAAAGCTGATTTCTTTCCTAATTTTATATATTAGTTTCTATTTAATTTCACCTTTCCTTTTACACCTTTTTTATATATTCATTGTGTCACATAGCTTTGGGTTACAGCCCTGAGCTTTATTAAGCCCCCTCTCTTTAATATTAGATTTCAATATTTGGTGAGTTGTAACTGTTTACACTGTAGATCACGCCCCTTCAGGCTTTTTGATTTAAGGAGATTTTCCCATTTTCAACAATACATTCGCTGGTTCAAAGTTGCGGCAGCAGGAGGGATCATGAGCTGCATCAATAGTGTGGGCTAAACAACACTTATCAGCCTGGCATGTCATTTAAAAAACCTGTAGCCTTGTTTCCCCAAGAAGTGATGTGAGTTTATTTTTTTTTTCAAAGCAAGGAAATTGGGATGCTAGGTAGTGCACAGAACATGCTTTTAGATCACCTGAAGTTCAATTTGAGTTTTATTCCCGATCTTGAAATCTGGTCCGCTGATGTTTAACCTTTTATACTATATAATACTATATAATAAAGTAAAGGTAAATGTATCATCTATACATTATACTATATAATGCATAAGTTTCATTATACATTTTACACATTATAGCCTAATACAGTTTCACTACATATAATCAAGTGTCTGTTGTGTCTTTTTAGAACAGTAGAATGTGTCATAAAGCTGTCTAAGCAAATATGTTTTTTTAATGCACAAGTTGACTCTTCCTTGTAGTGTTATAACCAATTAAAAAATTAGGCACTTAACCTCTAGTTCTGAAAAAGAGAAATTTATGATAGGTGTAATCATACTCCCACTGGTCTAATTATCTCAGTTGGTTCCCAATTAATCTATACAGTTGTTAGGTCCTCCTTTTAATTAGATCTCTTCCTCTTGAAGAAGAATTTTTTTAAATATTTTTTTTACTGCTGGAAGCCAGCAGTGGTGGGAATTCTCCTTTGAACATTTTTGTTTGTTTAATTTTTTGGGGAGAGATTACTTAATGTAATGAAAAAGTTATTTCCAAAAAGCTTGTATGAAACCTCTGAATGAATAGAATAACAATAAGTTGTTTCAGCATTACTATGAAATGTTAATTTATACTTAATGGGGCTCATTCACTAAACTTCGATAAGTGGCTTATAGTACTATAAATGCCCTTATAGTACAATATTGCCTGTGTTGCTATTCACAAAGCTCTGATAACAAGGAAATATCCCACTATAATGACTTTTTATAGTACTATAACACTCTGGCAGAAAAAAAGCCATACGATATGCCAAAAAATGCCCAATATCGCTTTTTTGCGAGAAACTACAATTCACTAAGCAGTGATAAGCATATCGTACTTCAAAAATTTGCAATATTTTCAAACCAGCTAAAGGCTGGTGCTAAAAGTATTACAAGATGCATAAAAGCAGTTTCCTTTAGTTGTACTGCTTAGGATTGTGTTACTGTGGGACAGGGGGTCCCCCAGATACTTGCAGGGACCAGTGGGGAAGCCTGGAGATCCCTACAGGTCCCTGAGGGTTCCCGGAGGTCCCCGCTGGTCTCCTGGGTTCACCGCCGTCCTCCGGTATCAATCCTGTGCAATACAAATAAAATTGCAGCCAGTTTCATTACCTTAGCGGCTGAGCGCTAAGGTAATGAAAGGGTTAAATAGCAGGCACTGTGTAGTTGTTGGTACAGGAGGCGGGTGAAGCTTGTTGTTACCCCAGGGTGGGAGTTTAGGCCTTGAGGGAGGGTGACAGTAGAAGTTACTCCCTTTATTATTTAGCGGTTGTAATCGCTAAGGTAATGAAGGGGTTATCTCCTCGCGCTACTCTCTGGGGTAACTATCCCCTTCACCCACACCCAATACTGTACCAACAACAGGAATTATTAAAAGTGCTACTAACCAAAGATGGCTAAAAGCGCTTTTCCCCATACAATTTTTTTTACAGTGCAATACATTAAAATAAATACAACCCCACCCATCCTCCTCCCCAACTCCAACACATACAGTACAATAATGGGCAGCATTACTATTATCCAGATATGGATAATTGTGCATTTGCCCATTCAAAATAAAACAAGCCAGCTTAAAGTAAATTAAAATTCTACATACCCCTGTCAGAATGAAGGCCATCCTTGTCTTCCTCCCTGTCCTTTTCCTTGGCAAGAACATTACATTAGAAAACAAACTAATGGCCACTAACCCCTTAATCACCTTAGTGGTTAGTAACCACTATAGTAAGTAATGGGTTAACATATTTCCCCTTCTACCCACCCAGGAGGCCTTACCACCCTTCCTGGGGAAACTACCCCCACCCCCAACCCCACTACCCAATGATTGGCACTGTGTTTTGCTACTATGGCAAAAAATGGGCAAGCTAAAAAAAAACAGTCAGTAAATAAAACACATTACATAATATTTTTTTTAGAAATACCAATAAACCAATTGATTGGCACGGTGGTACACCATGCCCATATAATATGGGCATGCTTTGCCACTCTGGCAGTCAATGGGCAACCTACTGTAACAAAATCAAACAAAAATACAAAACAATTACATCAAAACAAGAACCCCAAATCCAAAACAATTGAATAAAATCAAGAACCACAAATCCAAAACAATTAAATAAAAAGAAGCATTTGCAAAAAAATACATTGCTTGTCACTGCGCATATAAATACCCTTAAAAGGGCATAGATAAACACATTGGCAGTCAATGGGTAACCTAAAAAAAATAACATACGATCAATGTTTTTCTTACCTTTAATGTCTTAACCCTCCAATTCCAACTCTAGCAGAAAACTCTTGATCTTCGACGCAATGCTCCTCAACATCTGGTAAGTTTTTTTCTTATTTCTTCAGTCTTCTCTTCTTTACTTGTAATCCAATCCAATGGGGCGTATGTTTTCCCATCAGTTTTGTAAGCTCAAATGAGACAGGACAGGCCTTATATAAGGCCTTTTATGCCACATTTGAGTGTCAAATGATATATCCCCAATCTGATTGGCTGGTGTACCATGTGACAGATTTATTTTTATAGGATGACTTCAATAAAAGGGAGGGAAGCCAGCCAATCAGGAATGCTATTCTTCCCTCCCTTTAAGATAACATCACCAAAAACAAAATTGATGCCATCACGTTACTCCAACCAATCAGATTTGGAGATATACAATATGAGGCATCACATGGCACACCCCCAATCTGATTGGTTGTAGTAAACCATGTGACAGCTTCCATTTTTATTTTCAATATCCTTTAAAAAAAAATGATGTCACATTGTATACCAGCCATTTGAATGTGAAACTCAAATGTGATGTCTCAAGCCTTATATAAGGCCTGTCTCGTCTCATTTGAGCTTAAGGCTGGACCCATGGTACCGCAGACCGTGCGGAGGTGTCTGCACGCTGAGTGAACAGACTGCTTTAAGGCAGTGTTCGTGTCCATATGGCGGCCGCGCATGCACGGAAGCGAGAGGGGGCGCGCGTTGCACAAGAAATCAGTTCAAACTAATTTCTTGGCGTGACAGGATGGTCACGTGAGTGGTTCACCCAATGCGGGCGAATCACCTCCGTGATGCCCCTAGGCACACCCCCAGGCATGCCCCCCACGGCCCGTCCACCATGGGCTGGGAAAGCACCCGCTTACTTCCCAGCCTCTGCACGTCTCCACGCTGGCGAAGGCACCATGGCCCCAGCCTAAGAAGCCGACGGGACAACATCAGCCCCATTGGATTGGATTACAAGTAAAGAAGAGAAGACTGAAGAAAGAAGAAATTAACACCAGATTTTGAGGAGCATTGTTTCGAGGATCAAGAGGTTCCTGCTGCAGTCGGAATCGGAGGCTGAAGTCATCAAAGCTAAGAGAAATATTGATAGTATGTTATTTTTGGCATTTTTTTTTAGGTTGCCCATTGACTGCCACTATTTTATAGATAGAATCTAGTTGTAAGATTGTAAGATCAAAATGTAACTTTCAAAATGTTATAAGAAAACAAAGTTAGAATGATAAAAAATATATATAGAAAATGAACGGACGGAATAAGTCATTAAATATACAAATCCACTTCCTGGAGCAGCAGGAAAAATGAATCCAAGCTGATATGGAATACAGTGGTCAGTTTCTCCTCTGTTCTTTGATCTTGAGAATATACTGTAATTCTGGCTACACCTTTACATACTGTTAGGAATCTGATTTCTCAGCGCCGTCCGCGCAACACACAGACTACCCTCAGGGAGACTCAGGGCACGCAGCGCAACCTCTGCTTACCTGCCTCCACGGGCCGTCAGCTCCTCCGTCGCCGCAGGGCTCCTCCCCTCGGCAACCCCACCGCTCCTCCTCCTTCTCAGTGGCAGGCGCGGGTCCTCTGTCCCGCACGCACACGTGTGTCCTCCAACGCTGGTCGCGTGCACACGCAGCTTACAGAGCGCACGCCCAGCATCCACTCTTCTACTTCCACTCCTGCTATGATGCTCCGCCCCCGTACATCGCACGGGTGTAATCACAGTGCTACCAGTGCTCACCTGGGTTGTATCAGTCACACCTATCCAGAGATGCTCCCTGCAGTCCTCCTGACCCGCCTCCATCCCTGAATGGTCAGCCCAGCCTTATCTAGCATCTCTGAGCCCTCACTCATCGCTCGGCATAGTCTTTGTATGGAAGTGTTTGGTGAACTCTCAGTTAATACAGGTTTTGACACGGCTCGTACGACTACCCCCTTTGGCTCTCCACTTGGCTCTCCTTGGACTACGTATTCTCTGGCATCCCACGATCACGGCTTGGACTTCAACTTTCCTCATCTCTCCGCTCCCTGACCTCGGCAATGCAATCACTATTCTACTCCTAAACTCGGTACTGGCAAGTATTGTCTACGTTATTTATATGTGGCCTGGCAACGCTTAACACCACACTCTGGACTTGCTCCCTTTTCTGCGGGTGCGTGTATCCCTACTTCCCCCTTTGGCACAAGGGACGGGTCTGGTCTGCGGGCAGCACCGGCGTAACACACACACAAGGGAAAATAGAAAGACAGACATAATGGGGAGGGAAAACGTGAAAAGTCAGATATACTCAAATATATACTTTTCTCAGTAATATAAAAGAAGAAGGTATAAAAGTGGAACTTCCATTTAGTAGTTACTAAAGAGAAAACGCCGCAATGGTATTCCACTGCTCACTTGCGCTGGCACTACAATCCTCAGTGGGAATGTGCAACTGTGCTTCCGGGTAGATGATGTCAGGTGCTGGAGATGGAGAGTCGTGCACCAGGGACTGTGCGCAGAGAGGGGAGAGATGGACTTCTTCACTGTGTTCCACTGTGTTCTACGATGCTTCACCCTAAGGGCCAATGTGATTCTAATCCATTAGTTAGGTTTCTGATGTGTTCTAAAATCCTGACACATAAGGGACAGATAGTTCAATCTACTGTATCTATTGTAGCATGCTAGGGCAAATTAACAGATAATTTACTAGTACACTTTTGCAATTTTATAAATTTAGAAATGGTAAAGGTTTCTTTAGTAATAGCAGACATAACGGTATCTGTCTTGCTATGTCCAAATTTGTACGCCTTGAATTTGTACCTTTCGTTTTGTTGTGAGCCAACTGTTTGATTTTGTTGGTTGGTGTTAATTTTTAGAGCACTCGTGACAATTTCTCCCTTAGATTTCTTGCTTTTATAAATAAACCCTGTGGTTTTTCCAGCAGGTGATCTTTCAGAATCTTGTTTTAGCATGGACCAATGTCTTCGTATTATTTTGCTAATTTTCGCTGACTCTCTATTACAGTGTGTAAACAAATCTTTATTTAGACTTGTTTCTTTTGTCACAAAAATATTCCCCCTTTCTAGATTTCCTGCTTACTTTAGTCTCCTAGTCATTGAGAATAAGGTGTTCCTTTCATCAGTAATGCAAAATAATATTCGTCGTCGTCGTCGTCGTCGTCATCATCCCTCTATGTGCAAACATGGTACATATGTAGCAAGGATTATTGTTCCTGCTGCTCGTTATGGTGGGATATTCTTTGTTATTCTGTGTTATCACTGCCATTGAATCCTAAGAAAATTTTGTGATATTCTGTGTTATAACACAATATTCTGCATTATTAGTAGGTAAAATAAAGCTTGATACATACCATATGTACTAGGGAATTCAAGCAAGATCCAGCACCAGCTGTTATAGTACCTCTAGGGATACCTCCTGCCCTGCAAACAGGAATGGACGTGGGAATGGTTTGAACAGTATTTACATACAGTATGTTCATTGTAAACATTTTTGTGGGGAAATGACAAACATATTTTCTTGCAGATCTTTACAAACTCTTTCTCGAATATGTGGATTTCTAGAAAAATCACTAACATGGCTCCTTCTATTGTTGATGACTGCCACAAATGTACATGTACTGTAATATAGGTTAATTTATTTAAGTATTAAAATAGGAAGAATGTGATTTTTATTCCCGTAATCCAAAGCCAATTCCAGAATAAACTTGACTCAAAATGTTCATCAAAACACCAGGTCCAGTGCAAATCTCTAATTGAATCATCCAATGGACACTTTTGTGAGGAATTAATCTATTTTACATAATAGGGAAAGTAGTATCTTGTGATAGTGGTAAATTGGAGTTATTGGAGTCAGCTAATCATGATAGTTTTATAGCCCATTATTGTAATACATCCGCCGTACTCATCAGATTTATAATAGTGTTTGAATCTCTGTAAGTCGTATTTATCATGTGAGATAGTATAATAATTTTTAAAGGGGCTATGAATGTATGTATATTATTTAATTTTTTACAGACCAGCTGAAATTTTCCAATGTTTCCTTTTGGTGAAAATCTTGGCAAAGTAAATCTGAAGACATTCCCATAACAGAGATCACATGCCCTTTTATACTGCGATTTTTTTAAATAAAAAATCTGGTTGAATTTGCAAAAATTGTGTGGTACTGTAATTTTGGCAAAAAAAGGGGCATTGTGAAATTCAACTAAAATGTTACGATACAGTAAAAATAAGGTAAAGATCACATAAACATTATGACACAAATGTGAAAATATTCACACATCTCTATCACTGGGACATGAACTTGGATCTAAGTTTCAGATCCTGAGATCAAGTCCTTTCGATCCAAGTTCATAGCAGGTGTCATCTTATCTCTAAAGAGAGAGAGATTGTTTTTTTTTCAGGTAAATCTGTGCTTAATTGTACATGAGAATCACGGTTTAATGATTTTGTTCTTCATCCTCTGTGAATTCCATGTCCTGGATATTTGATACCTCTTGCATTATGGAGAAGGTGGAGAATCTGTGGTTTGTTAAAGGTCGATGCTTAATACTTTATCCAGCCAATTATTAAAAATTGGCAAGTAGCATACAGAATTATTCATTTTGCAAATTTGATTAACAAATGCATTAATAGATGCATTTATAACGAAAAAGGTGTTTTTTAAGCAGAGCAGCAATAAAGCAAAACCAAACAAACATTTACTCTATCTATACATTTATTAAGCTATTTACAAAAGTGTTCAAATATTTTGTAAATTTGATGGCTTTATACTTGAACCAGTTGAAACTCCCCAAATCAGATGAGTATACTGAATACGATCCTGGAATAAATAGTCTGGATCACATGTAGTAACTGGCGAAAGGCATACAGTAAATAACTTTATAAAATGAGTTCTCTGAAAAGCTGCATTTGAATTTTTAAACTATAGTAATTACTAAGAGTAATTCTATGCCCACTATCCTGATGACTAGCACCATAAGGTCAATGGAAGGATTGTTTCAGCTGGACTTGTTATGGCCAATGTTGAGATATTTATAGATTATTCTTTTGTGTTTGAAGCATTCTGAAAAGCCTTATTGATATACAGCTTGAATGCACTTTGTAGGGCACTAATAAATTAGAAGGTTTGCTGGAGTGCTTTCCTGAAGACAGGCCCAACCTATTTCTGGTAACATGGGTTCTTTCTGAGATCATGTTTCTATCTGGATCTTGCTATTATAAAAAAAAAAGATTTAAGTTCCTTTCTTACATTATTTGTTTATTTTATTAATCTATACATTCAGTGACAATTTGTATTTTTCCAGTTTTTCCATTTTCCACAGGCTTGTTTGTTACACTTGTTGCAGTAATTCTTTTTTTTAAATATATAATTATACCAATTTGCAGCATGTCTCTGCTCCAAATTGTTTAGCAAGCAAAATGCGGCCTCTATGTTGTCAAATATTGCAATACTCCACATGTCCAACATGCTCATTATAGAGTGGCACACTGATCTTAATATGGGCCTCTTTCCTCTGTATCTTTGCTATATGCCATGATAAAGATCTTTTCCATGATCAAAAATATATTTTCTTAGAGTGCACAATAAATAAATACTTTCAGGAGTAAGGAAAGAGTCCCTTGTAAATAGCACTCAGATCAATATTGTATGTTGTTGGTTAATAGATTTTATTAAACCTTCACTTTTACTAAGGTATCTTTAATTAAAACGGTGGAAAAAAGCAATGATGTAATAAAACACACATATTGTATTACGTCATTGATTTTTTTCCACCCCTTTTTTATTACTGATACCTAAGTAAAAGTTGCTTTAATAAACATATTAACCAACTACATATTGATCTGAGTGCTATCTACAAGGGGCTCTTTCCTTACACCTGCAAGTATTTATTTATAGTTTGTCTGTGTCCCTTTTTGCACCATATCAACACTGTATCAGCTGATGTCTGGTTGTTGCAAGAGCTCTCCTCCCCTGTCCCTTCCATACCTCTTTTTTGGATTATTTAGATGGCACAGTTACTGTGATCATTGTGCTTTTCACGGAAGATCAGAATTTAACACAGAGATAAAGCTACCAGACAGGACAAAGCAGTTCAATAAAGAGTATTTATTCCAGTTGGAGCCAGCAAGCACAACATAAACCACAGATCAGAGCTATAATCACTAAAACAGGGGCATGCAGGGCAAATCCTAGCTGACTAGGTTCTGAGTGCCACTTTAAAGGCTTATACAAGGTTTGCATCAACTCTCTGTCGGGGTAGGGACCACCCAGACCAATCTGGGGCAGTTCAGGGCTGAGCTCTTTCAAATCTCACACTTAAAAGTCCTGCTCTATGCTTCTCCGGTAACTCACAGTCCCGTAGCACAAAAGTGCTTTTAAATCACCCGCTTATTTAGGCTCCCAGCCTTGTTTTCAGGTGTCTCTGGCACAGCCTCGGAGTATACCACCTAGTTCATCTCCACGCCAGGATCAGATTGAGATATCGAACGCTGATTTTGTTCCCTTTACATAAACTTCCAGCTGCTATAGCAAATCATGGTAGACGGGCTGGCGACCAATTACAGCGTGGATGTTGCACAGGAATCAATCAGGATGGGACGGCTCATCTGCATTGGCTCATCAAGACTAAAGGCAGGTGGTGAAGAGCTAAAGGGCTTTGGAGGGAAATATAAAGGGGCCAATGGAAGCTGCACCTACCAGGGGGAGCTTGGCAATGGCTTCCATGGCCAGCAGGATATCCCCTGCTGGGCTGTTGCCGCTCTGTCACCTCCCTGGCTGGGGAAACAGCCAAATTCTACGCTTTTCGGGCAAATGGCCCTCCTCGCTATTTTCTGCCTCCGACCACTCTTATTTGTTCCCTGCACCTTTCCCCCAACCCCCTCCAGTCCCAGCAATAGCCATTTCTCTGGGTATGTGGGCTGCACAAAGAGACCTTTGCTATACTTTATTGTAGTCACAAACACATTCTTAAACTACAGTACAGTATACTCAGGGATAAAGAATCACAGTTACAGAGTAAGCAAGGGGCTACCGGGCACA
This sequence comes from Ascaphus truei, assembly GCF_040206685.1. Classification (NCBI taxonomy): domain Eukaryota; kingdom Metazoa; phylum Chordata; class Amphibia; order Anura; family Ascaphidae; genus Ascaphus; species Ascaphus truei. The sequence continues at coordinate 294,794,636 of NC_134485.1, forward strand.
GTAAAATGGGGGTATCCCTGGGGTTTGGTGGCCAGATGATCCCCAGGGAAGGATGTCCACTGAACGGTCTTTATTATGCTGGTTGCTGGGCCCCTTTCTTTCACAGTGCTATTTTGACTTCCTCTTTTCCAAATAGAGCACCATTTCTAGTATTGTTAACATTTATTTGTAAAGCAGTAACATATTCTGCAGCGTGGTACAATGGGGGTACAAAGTTATGTATATTACATATACAGAATTACATGCTAAATAAGGACAAACAAGTGCAAACAGATACAAATGGTAATGCGGACCCTGCTCATGAGAGTTTACAAGCTTGTACTTTGATTACTAGTAATCGAATAAGTGGAAAAAAGGTAGTGCTTCACTTTAAGTACATTTTCGCTTTACATACATGCACCGGTCCCATTGCATATGTTAATGCAGGGTATGTCTGTACTAGTAAAGTGAGACAGAGATCTGCACTTAAAATAAACAATTATTTGCAATATTGTAGGCTAGGAGGGAAAGACTGCATTTTTACTCATAACAAAATAATATGCAACAGGAATAATATTTAAGGAGATATGGATGCAATGAGGAAGGATCCTGCCAAACTAAAGGAGTGGATTAGATTGTAAGTATGACGCATGCCTTATAAAGACAAATCACCTTAATAGGTACAACCTGAAAGAGATCTTTCATACAACTCCAATGCATAAAAACATCTTTCAGAAAAAGGAAAAATAGCAGGAGAATGGGGTCACACTTTGAAGCTGTAGTGTTTCAAGCTGAAGGGAAATATGAAGAAGTATGGAACAGCTTTCCAGTAGATGTGCTAGGGTCAAATACAGTCAAACGAATTCATGAACACTTCTGATAGATCTAAAGGAACCCTATGTGAGTTAAAAGTACTTACTGCACCGACACACTTTATTCGAGCAAATACCCAGTATGTACCTGGCAGATACCTGGAATGCGCCGCTCCTCACCTCTGACAAGCCCCGTTGCGTTTGCCTTCCCAGCCTGGGTTCATGCCTGGCTGACGGGCGGCTGATCTGTTAAATGATAATGATTAGGATTTAATAGGCTGCAATGCTTCGCGTGTCTACCAGATGGCATAAATTCATGAATTGTAATGCAATATATATATATATACTGTGCAGTATTGCAGCCAGCGGGAATAAAATGCTTCAATCCCTGCCTGAAAATACCTCAATGCACTCGGGCAGAAAACAGTCACAAACCTCAATACACCCGGGTATACCCGAATTCGTGGGACTAGCCGAGCTCGAATAAAGTGTGTCGCCAGTGTAATAAAACTCTTATCCTAGGGTTGATTAAGCTCTAGTGTGGGTTATTGCACTGAAATATTAACTGCTATTGACTTGCCCCAGAGCTTGTTGAATCTCCCACTTAGGTCCATAATATTAAGATTACTGGGTATATTTGTTCTAGGTTGTCAATGCCACATCACACCAGTGATGAGTCTCAGCCTATTATAGACAAAATTTAAATTACTGCTACATTGTATATATGTATAACACTTTATTTATTATGATTTCATGCTCTCAGATCCAATTAAGCAGCCTCTTTATACTTTGCCATTGTACCGATACAATATCACACATACAATGGCAAACCTAGCCCCTCACTAATCATCATAAAGATAATGTCAGTTTTACTCAAGGTAAGAAGATGGAAAATCCATTCAATCAAATATACCAAAAGCATATCTCCTTGTAGCAGCAGAATTAAGGAATTTGAAAGTAGACGTGCTGAATCCATTGCAAGGAAACGCATGTAAAGAATATTTTCAAATTCATATTTGCCACTTTAGGAAAACTAATTAGTTATAGTTTTAATTTTTATATAGTTACTTTTCTTTATTTTATCTAGTTTGCTTTGTTTTTTTTTTAACAAGTTTATATTTGAAAAAATAATAAAGGGATTATAGAAATATTTATGGAAGAAAAGATACTGTACTGTGTGGGCAGGAGTGTAGTTTCTATGATTACATGTTTTTTGTCTGCGTCAGGGACATATCATACAGTTCTCATTGTTGTTATTGCATAATAAAGCTTGGTAATTTTTCCTTAAGTACAACAGAAGACACGGGTGCCCAATGCTACATCAAATTGACAAAACATATATGGTAATGAGTATAAAGTTTAAATACTTGAATAATAATAGTAATTTCTTGGTTATTTAGTTAAACCCTTTGGCCAAAGTGTCGTAAGCCTGCATACCAACGTCAAAGTAAACAAAAAATGCAGGTCCTAACACTAAAGCTGTGAACCCTTCCTGTTACTTCTGTATGAGGGGAAGGAACTGCAGTGAGTCCTGCAAATATAGATTTGTTTCTAAAGGATGTATGTTTAGAGTTGGTCAGGAAGAGAAATTGGTCTGAGGCCCCTATAGTTTGAGTATCAGTACTATCTTGTTCAACAAATAATTCATTCATATCCTGTATCACAGTTATTCTTTGAATGACAGCCTACCATCAGTGAAACCCCCACCCAGAGGACCCAGACTAGACTCCCAAGGGTATGAACATTGATTGGGAATTAAAGCATTTCCTAAAATGAGACAACTTTATTAAATTATATTTAACTATGTATCTCAGGCGGTTGTACTGTTCAGTAGATCTCTTCTATGCATTGTCCTAAATTCTACATATAATGTCAATAGAATAATTGTATGTTCTTATCTTCTGATATAAAGACTGCATGATACATTATGAAATAATATATTGACTGTACATTTATATATGTCCATGATCACGAGGGTAGTGTGGATTCTTTTCAATTGATGTTCATCTATAGCAGGCTGATATATTCTTAGTGATGGAATAAAATGCTGTATATTATATAGATTTCGTGTAACACTATAAATTCTATAAATTATCAGGTTATTACTGGATGCTATATAATGGATATGATCAGCCTCATTCTTTGCTATTTACTTTCTAACCATTTCAGCCCATTAGACTGTTTGCTTTGAAATTGTTACTTAACTGTTTTCAAATGTTTGTTTTTATCACTACATGTTGGTTATTGTATGCCATACTGACACACTGCAGTTGCGCTGCTGGTGTGACCCGCCCCTGACGCTGCGTATAGTAAACTTGTTCATTCATACCATTGGCTACATGAGAGAACCAATGGGATTGTAGCTCGGCGATTTCGCGCCACACAATCACGCAACAGAGATCAGCTGGAGTCGGGGGGAGACCTATATGAGCAGGGCAGAAGCAGTCTGTAAAATACTCTCTTCGATAAAGGGCGACGGCCCGAAATGCGTAAGTTATAGAGAATACTAGAGCCACATATAGTTAACATAAAATAGAACATACAGTAGAATAAGAACAACATGTCATTCTGAATATAGTATCTTGTAATTGAACTGGTTAGCACCATTCAAAAAAAAATAAAAATCCACTGACAAAGATTGAGTGCTTGTAGGGAAAAAGCATATCATGCACAATGGGTTGGATGCATATTGAGAAAAATTCTCAGGCAATTTCAAGATCTTTCAAAGCTAAGTAATGAGTTCTAAATAGGCCTACTGTTGCATTGATATAAGAAGGTAAATCCTAGGTGAGTAAATAGAAGAATCACTGTACTGTATATGCACTTTTGGTTACCAAGTTTACATTGGGTTGCCAGACATCCTGTACAGTATTTACAGGGTTATCATTTTTTTCAATGAATTGTTCTGTTGTCCCTGAAAGGTCTGTCGGGAAACATAATTATCCATATTTCAGGGGGCAAAACGACAATTCAGGGGTGCACACAGGTCCGGCTGGCAGTGAAGGGAAGAGGAGAAGGGTGGTGGCGGGTGGTGGTGGCAGAAGGTGGGAATGGCAGTGGAAGCTCAGGAGGAAAGGGGTTCAGTCTACCTCAGCGGTGTGACCCGCAAATCAATTACAACTTCTGGTGTCTACCATCAGGATGGTCTCCACTCAAAAGGTAAGAGCTGTGAACTCCAGCTGGGCACTTTTAGCAAAGAGGGGATCTGAGAGATGGAGTGGGGCTGAGAGATGGGGGGAGAAGAGTGAGTGAGAGATGAAGAAAGGAGGGGTGCTGAGAGATGCAGTGGAACTAAGAGATGCAGGTGGCTGAGAGATATAGGGAGACTGAGAGATGCAGGGGCTGTGAGATGCAGGGGGGCTGGGAGAAGCAGGGGGCCGGGAGATGGAATGGGAGCATAGAGATGGTGGTAGAAGTGGGATGAGAGATGCAGGGGGGCTGGAAGATGGAGGGGACTGAGAGATTCAGGGAGGCAGAGAGATGCAGGGGCCGAGTGAAGCAGAAAATCTGAGAGTTCCAGGGGGCTGAGAGATGCAGGGAGGGCTGGGAGAAGCAGGGGGCCGGGAGATGGAGTGGGAGCATAGAGATGGTGGTAGGAGTGGGATGAGAGATGCAGGGGGGCTGGAAGATGGAGGGGACTGAGAGATTCAGGGAGACAGAGAGATGCGGGGGCTGAGTGAAGCAGAAAATCTGAGAGTTCCAGGGGTCTGAGAGATTGAGAGATGGAGAAAGGAGAAGGGGGGGGGGATTAATGAAGAGGAATGATGGGTGAAGAAAAGGGAAGAAAGCAATGGAGGGGTGTGAGAAAAAGTAAGGGGGAAAGAGAGAGAATGTTGGGGGGGGAGAGAAATGGTGTGCGTTTTTGTCACTAAAACATAAAGGAAATGTATGACTTTTAATTTAATTTTCCCAATGGATATCGGCATCCACTATTCTAAAAACTTAAATGTAGTAATCCTAGGTTTACATGCAGACACTACCAGTCTAAGTCTAAAAGATAAAATATTACAACCACATAAAGTTAACATTACATGAAACATAGAATAAGAACAACATGTCTACCTGAATATAATATCTTATAATTTAACTGGTAACTGCTAGTCCATAGAAAGGAGAAACACATTGACATTAAGGGTTAAGTGCATCTATTATTGTTACGCCGGTGCTGCCCGCAGACCAGACCCGTCCACTGAGCTGAAGGGGGAAGTGGTAATACACGCACCCGCAGCAAAGGGAGCGTGTCCGGAGTGTGGTATGAAGCGTTGCCAGGCCAGGTGTAGTAAGGTAGACAATACTTGCCGGTACCGGTTGTAGAGATAGAGTGATGAATGCCTTGCCGGGGTCAGGGAGTGGAGAGTGGAGATAGGTCGTAGTCCAAGCCGTGTTCAAGGGGTTACCAGAGTGAGCGTTGTCCAAGGAGTGCTGAGATCGAGAGCCAGAGGGGGTAGTCGTACAAGCCGCGTCAGAACCTGTGAAAACACTGAGAGAATCCAGAAGTACTTCCATACAGAGACTATGTCGAGCAAAAACTGAAAGCAGAGAGGAGCTAGATAAAGCAGGAAGGTCCAATTAGGAACAGAGGCGGGACAGGAAGAGCTACAGGGAGACACTGCAGATTGGTGCAGGCATAACAGGCCAGGTGAGTCTTGTTGGTAACCTGAGTATGCTCGTGCAGTGTGCGGGGGCGGAGCCTGAGGTCCGGGGGATGGGAAGAAGAGTGTGCAGACTGAGCGTGCTACGTACCTCGTGTACGCGCTTGAACCAAGCCAGTGGATGGTGCAGGTGTGCGTGCAGGAGGGCGTGGGCGTGCGCGGCGCTGTACAGAGGAATCGCCGAGGGGAGTGATCCCACGACGGCGGCAGGGGCGGGGAGCCGTGGAGGCCGGTAAGGCAGGATTGTTTTGTGTGTCCAGGGGCTCCCTGCGGGGAGGGAGTGCTCTGTGTGAGGAGCGTGGAGAACGCCGATTCCTGACAGTACCCCCCTCTTCAGGAACGGCCTCAGGACGGTCCAAGAACGGTTTCTCTGGAAACTTTTTCCTGAAGGATTTAAGAAGAGCCGGGACATGAATGTCCTTTGAAGGAACCCAGGATCTCTCTTCAGGGCCAAAGCCCTTCCACTGCACCAAGAACTGGAGCTGGCCCCTGGATAGGCGAGAATCCAAAAGAGAGAGAACCTCGTATTCCTCATTATTTTGTACAGTAATGGGATCCGGTTTACGAGTCAGATCCGGAAAGAAGTGACTGGAGATAAATGGTTTTAAGAGGGACACATGAAAGACATTGGGAATCTTCATACTCGGTGGTAGTTGGAGCCGGAATGCCACGGGATTGATTTGTTCACAAATAGGGAAGGGACCCAGGAACTTGGGTGCCAGTTTAGGAGATGGTACCTTGAGGTGGATATTCTTAGAGGAGAGCCATACCAAATCCCCTGGTTTGTAACTGGGCGCCGAACGACGACAACGATCGGCCTGCATTTTCGACCTGCGGGAGGAGTTGAGAAGTGTAGACTGAATCCTGGACCATGCGGTTTGGAGGGAAGAAATGCGTTCATCTACGGCTAGTACTCCAGAAGGAATGTTGGGGATGGGAAGACAGGGAGGGTGGAACCCATAATTTATAAAGAAGGGCGACTCCCGGGTGGACTCGTTTTTGGCAGAATTGACGGCATACTCTGCCCAAGAGAGGAGTTGAGCCCAATCATCCTGGAAATCGGATATGAAACATCTCAGGTACTTCTCCAGGGATTGATTGATTCTTTCCGTTTGTCCATTGGACTGAGGATGATAGGTGGAAGAGAAAGAAGAAGAGATGCCCAATCTCTTCGTGAAAGCTCTCCAAAATTTGGATACGAACTGAGAACCTCTGTCAGAAACAATGGACGAAGGGATCCCATGTATCCGGAAAATCTGCTCCGTAAAGATATCAGCAAGGGCGGGGGAGGTGGGTAATCCTTTAAGTGGAATGAAATGGGACATCTTTGAGAACCTGTCCACGACCACCAAGATAGTGTTCATTCCTCTGGACCTGGGCAACTCCACGATGAAGTCCATCGAAATGTGGGACCAGGGGCGGTCGGGAACTGGAAAGGGTAACAGAAAACCCTGAGGCTTTTGACGGAGAGTCTTGCTTTGAGCGCACGTGGGACAGGCGTGGGTAAACTCCAGAATATCTTGAGACATCCTTGGCCACCAGAAATTCCGACGAATGAGATCAGTAGTCTTCTTAAAACCTGGATGACCTGCAGATTTAGAGGAGTGACCCCAAGACAGGACCTCTGGAACAAATTTGGAAGGTACAAAGAGTTTGTTGTCGGGAACGACCAAGTCCTTGGGAATGCGTCTCTGGGAGTGCAAAATCTTGTCAAGATTCTTAAAAGAAGACGTGGCGAGAATCCTCTCATGCAGAAGGATAGTTTCCAAAGATTCCTCTGGCCTCTCTTCAGAAGAATGTATTTGGGAGAGTGCGTCTGCCTTAACGTTCTTGGTCCCGGGGATATAAGAAAGGTGAAAATCGAATCGGGAAAAAAAAAGGGCCCAACGAGCCTGTCGTGGACCAAGGCATCGAGCGTTCTCTATGTAAAGAAGGTTCTTCTGGTCCGTGAGGATAGTAAATTGCTCTTTCGACCCCTCCATCAGGTGTCTCCACTCTTGAAGAGCCATCTTCACGGCCAGAAGTTCACTGTTACCCACGTCATAGTTCCTCTCGGCAGACGAGAATTTCTTGGAAAATTATGCACAGGGATGTAACTTATCTTGGGGCGTGGGTCTCTGAGAAAGAATGGCACCAGCGCCGCAATCAGAAGCATCGACCTCCAGGACGAAGGGAAGTTCAATGTCGGGATGACGGAGAATAGGTGCGGATATAAAGGCTTCCTTGAGTGTCTCGAAGGCGGAGATGGCCTCGGATGACCAAGCAGAAGGATCAGCTCCTTTTTTGGTGAGCGCAGTAAGGGGTGCCACAATGGTGGAAAAACTCCGTATAAACTTACGATAATAATTAGAGAACCCTAAAAAACGTTGTATGGCCTTGAGAGAGTTTGGTCTTGGCCATTCAGTGACTGCTTGAAGTTTACCGGAGCCCATCCTAAACCCCTCATTGGAAATGATGTACCCCAGGAACGGCGTAGAGGTCTGATGAAAGGTGCACTTCTCCAGTTTGGCGTACAAATGGTGTTCCCGGAGACGGGAAAGGACGTAGGAGGTGTGGCGTATGTGGTCCTGGAGATCTTTGGAAAAAATCAGGATATCATCCAAGTATACAATAACAAAAATATTGAGTACCTTACGAAAGACGTCGTTGATGAAATCCTGGAAGACAGCGGGAGCATTACATAAGCCAAAAGGCATTACCAGATATTCGTAGTGTGCACTATGCGTGTTGAAGGCCGTCTTCCATTCATCCCCCTTCCTGATGCGCACCAGGTTATAGGCACCACGCAGATCCAACTTGGAAAAAATCTTGGCCCCCTGTAATTTATCGAACAGTTCGGTAATAAGGGGAAGGGGGTAACGATTTTTATAAGTTATCTGGTTTAAACCCCTGTAGTCGATGCAAGGCCTCAACGACCCGTCCTTTTTCTTGACGAAGAAAAACCCAACCCCTGCTGGGGAATTGGAGTGACGAATAAAGCCTTTCTTGAGATTCTCCTGGATATATTCATCCATAGCATGAGATTCTGGTAACGAGAAGGGGTAGGTCTTGGACTTGGGTAGGGTGTAACCAGGAACTAGATCGATTGGACAATCATAAGTCCTGTGTGGCGGCAAGAGGTCTGACTGTACCTTATTGAAAACGTCCCGGAATTGATGGTAAACGGAAGGTAGAATAACTTCGGGAACAGAGGTATTGGCCAGCAGTTGATGAGTCTCGCCTGACCTCGGCCTCCAGGAAATGGGAGCGGAGGAAGTCCAGTCAATGAGAGGATTGTTAAGCTGTAGCCAAGGAAGACCAAGGGTGATGGGTATCCCAGGAGCGTGAATGGCATCGAGAACTAAGGTCTCCTTGTGCAGATGTGAAGACAGAAGCAAGGGAGCCGTCTCTAAGGAGATGTGGGCCGGGGTAAGAGGACGTCCATCGATACCGACGAGTGCGATGGGAACCTTCTTTCTCACTAGTTGTATGCGGTTTACCCTGGCGAATTCAAGATCCATGAAGTTTCCTCCAGCTCCTGAGTCAATGAAAGCAGCGGTAGAAGTCTTGAACTTATCGCCCGAAAGGAAGACTGGAAATGTAAGTTTCTTAGGGAGTTCATCTTTATGAAGGGGACGTGGAGACATTACACCCAGAGAGAGCCCCTCTGTACTCACTGGGTGTTCCCGTTTCCCGGACACAGTGGACACTCCCAAACCAGATGTTCCATGGATCCGCAGTAGAAACACAATCCCCCGGCGTGGCGGAACTGCCGTATCGGTGTGCGGATGCATTGTACCCCCAATTGCATTGGCTCTGGCAACTCCAGTGCAGGACGAAGAGGTGTGGTAGCACTTGGGGGAGCAGGAGTGCTGCTGAGAGTACTGGAGAACGGAACTTGAAAGTTATGGAAGCGAGTGCGCTGACGCTCTGAGCGGCGTACCTGGATGCGTTGATCCACTCGGACGGCCAAATCAATCAGGACCTCCAGTTGATCCGTCCTGGATTGGCGAGAGAGTTCGTCCTTGATGGGATCTGCCAGGCCTTGCCAGAATACGGAGACGAGAGCCTCTTGTCCCCAGTTAGTCTCGGCTGCTAGAGTCCGGAATTCCACAGCATACTGTGTCACCATACGCCGTCCCTGAGTGATCTGGAGGAGAGAAACAGATGCCATCTCCCGACGAGCGGGGGAATCGAATACCCGTTGAAACTCGGCTTTAAATGCCGGGTAATCTTGGGTAAGGTCAGAACGTCGCTCCCAAACCGGGGAAGCCCAAGCTAGGGCGCTGCCAGTGAGAAGGTTATAAATGTAGGCTACCTTCTTGCGATCAGTATTGTAGAGATGGGGGGGCCATTTCAAACTGCACCTCACACTGGTTTAGGAAACCCCTACAATCTTGCGGTTCACCTGCATAAGGCTTGGGGGGAGGAATCCTTATATCTGAGCTGCTAACTGCGCTTGAGGAGTGGGGGCTTACATCTGGCGGGGTCGCGGTCGGTACCCTGTCTGAGAGTACTGCGACCTGGTGTGTAAGTGCCACAATTTGATCCGCCGTGGCCTGGTTTTGCTGAAGCAGATTAGAGAGAAACTGCTGTAGTTCGGTCTGGTCTGCGTCTTGTGGGCTCAACATAATGTTACGCCGGTGCTGCCCGCAGACCAGACCCGTCCCCTGAGCTGAAGGGGGAAGTGGTAATACACGCACCCGCAGCAAAGGGAGCGTGTCCAGAGTGTGGTATGAAGCGTTGCCAGGCCAGGTGTAGTAAGGTAGACAATACTTGCCGGTACCGGTTGTAGAGATAGAGTGATGAATGCCTTGCCGAGGTCAGGGAGTGGAGAGTGGAGATAGGTCGTAGTCCAAGCCGTGTTCAAATGGGTTACCAGAGTGAGCGTTGTCCAAGGAGTGCCGAGATCGAGAGCCAGAGGGGGTAGTCGTACAAGCCGCGTCAGAACCTGTGAAAACACTGAGAGAATCCAGAAGTACTTCCATACAGAGACTATGTCGAGCAAAGACTGAGAGCAGAGAGGAGATAAAGATAAAGATAAAGATAAAGCAGGAAGGTCCAATTAGGAACGGAGGCGGGACAGGAAGAGCTACAGGGAGACACTTCAGATTGGTGCAGACATAACAGGCCAGGTGAGTCTTGTTGGTAACCTGAGTATGCTCGTGCAGTGTGCGGGGGCGGAGCCTGAGGTCCGGGGGATGGGAAGAAGAGTGTGCAGACTGAGCGTGCTACGTAACTCGTGAATGCGCGTGAACCGAGCCAGTGGATGGTGCAGGTGTGCGTGCAGGAGGGCGTGGGCGCGCGCGGCACTGTACAGAGGAATCTCCGAGGGGAGTGATCCCGCGACGGCGGCAGGGGCGGGGAGCTGTGGAGGCCGGTAAGGCAGGATTGTTTTGTGTGTCCAGGGGCTCCCTGCGGGGAGGGAGTGCTCTGTGTGAGGAGCGTGGAGAACGCCAATTCCTGACAATTATGCACTGCATGAATATTTGTATGTTGAGCAGAGTTCTCAGGTTATTTCTAGCCAATTTCAAACAGGCTTGCGGGAGACTCATCTCTATCTTTGATAGATTCATCTGAATTGTTTTGTCGAAAAAATAAATGTATGTAATCCAGTGTAAAAAGAGCTGTTTTCCCATTTTCAACATCTGGACTATAATATGAACTAGGAAATTCTGCCATCTTCAGCCAGTGTCAGCCTGTGGCATGCAGATAGAAATGGTTTATCAGAGTCAAGCTTTTATTCTGACCAGGCGGAAATTAAAGGATATTTATTTCCCGAATATAGAAAGCAAAAGACAGCCTCCAGTAAAACTGAGAGGAGCAATTGATTATATGATAAACTTGATAGGTCATTATGACCAGAGAATTGGGCCCATTTTCAAGATTCTCCACTCCAGATTGAAAGAAAAGAGTTTCTCATGTAATGTAGCAATATTTTGGGCTAGGGCGATCCTTATGCTTCATGAAGCTCTGCCTAGTTTGTTGGGACAGAGTGCTTTGCATTGCAGCAATCTCTTCTTTTAGAGAGGAGATAAAAATGGTGATGGGTCCCTTGATAAAGGTCCTGTTTTTAGGACCGAAACGTTGGTGTTTTGTGCCTGCTTCACTAATACAATTCTTTTTGCTAACAAGTGTGCTGTCTCTTCCTTGCTGTGCCTGCTTTGGATTCCCTGGATTCTCTGGTCTGCCTGGTAAGGAGCCTTTGATTATATATATATATATATATATATATATATATATATATTTAAAACCAGAGACAGAACATGAAACACAGACAGAGCTCAGTGCACATCCAGTGAAACTTATACGGTACAGTGCCTAAATATATATGTATAGATATCTTTTAAATAAAATGGTCTTTTAGTTTAACATTTTGGCCAAAGTTGTAAAATGTTAAACTAAAGGACCATTTTATTTAAAAGATATCTATACATATATATTTAGGCACTGTACCGTGTATAAGTTTCACTGGATGTGCACTGAGCTCTGTCTGTGTTTCTTGTTCTGTCTCTGGTTTTAAATATATATTGCCATGCTCAGTAGAACTCCACTGTGACACTTATATGCTTATATATATGTTGTGGTTATTTTGGGGGTTCAATATGAGCTTGTAGGTGTCCTGTATGTTTTTTTATATATATATATATATATATATATATATATATATATATATATATATATATATATACCCTATTTCCTCGATTCTAAGACGTCTTTGATTCTAAGACGCACCTTGATTTAATTTAAAAAAAATAGGGGGAAAAACTCCCACTATATTAAATGTGCAGATTTTTTTTTGTTTCGAGAGAGAGGGAAGAGAGAGGGAAGAGAGAGGGAAGAGAGAAGGAAGAGAGGGGGGGAGAAAAGAGGAGAGAGAAGGGGGGGGAGAGAGAGGAGGGAGAGGGGGGGAGAGAGAAGAGAGAGGGGGGGAGAGAGAAGAGAGAGGGGGGGAGAGAGGAGAGAGAGAAAGGGGGGAGAGGGACAGAGGGGGAAAGGAGGGAGAAGGAGGGGGAGAGAGGGGGAAGAGAGGGAGAGCGAGAGAGGGGGAAAGGAGGGAGAGGGAGAGAGGGGGAAAGGAGGGAGAGGGAGAGAGGGGGAAAGGAGGGAGAGGGAGGGGGAGAGAGGTGGAAAGGAGGGAGATGGAGGGGGAGAGAGGGGGAAAGGAGGGAGAGGGGGGGGAAGGGAGAGAGGGGGGAGAGAGAGGGAAAGGAGGGAGAGAGGGGGGAGAGAGGGGGAAAGGAGGGAGAGAGGGGGGAGGGGAGAGAATGGAGAAAGGAGAGAAGGGGGAGAGAGATTGGAGGGAAGGGGAGATAATGAAAGGACACAGACACACACACACAGAGAGAGACACACACATACACAGAGAGAGAAAAACACACAGAGACAGACACGGGGTGGGGCTGGCTTGTGGTGCCGGCAGCACAGCTGTGAATAGCAGAGGCAGACGGAGGGCTTGTGGGGCATGCAGCAGCCACACACTGCTGAATGAATCTCTCATATGTGGGGGCGGAACTTCCAACAAGCAGAGCGGGGGAGGAGGGGGGCTTGTGGTGCATGCAGCCGAACATACACTGCTCCTTTGGGGACCAGCACTTGGAGCAAGGGGGAAGGGGGCTTGTGGTGCCGGCAGCACAGCTGTGAGTAGCAGAGGCAGACAGACGGCTTTTGGGGCATGCAGCCACACACTGCTGAATCAATCTCTCCTGTGTGGGGGCGGTAATTCCAGCAAGGGGGGCGGGGGAAGCACGGGGCATGCAGCTGAACATACAGCCGAACATACACTGCTCCTTTGGGGACCGGCACTTGGAGCAAGCTAGGGGGGAGCGCGGGGCATGCAGCCGATCATACACTGCTCCTTTGGGGACCGGCAATTGGAGGGAGGGGGGGGTTGGTGGCAGAGTCTCGGGGCATGCAGCGGGACACACTGCTCCTTCTGTGTGGGGGAAGGGGGTGGCAGAAACGCAGGGCAAATGCTGAAAGCTGCTGTGGCTTCTTCTGCAGCGCCCCCTGGCTGTTTTTTTGTGTGTTTTTTTCAGTACATCGATTCTAGGATGCAGTCCCTTTTTCAGCCACGTGAAAAAGGATAAAAAAGTGCGTCTTAGAATCGAGGAAATACGGTATATATATAATAAGAGCCCTTCTTCTGACCTGGACCGTCACAAACTTTTTGTGGCCTAAAATTGAGGATACCAGCCAATAGTGAAAGGCTAGATGGAGAGAAACAAATGTACCAAATGTACCATCCATCTTGCCTCCCCAGGAGTCTACAATATATATTTAAAGAATCAATTAGCAACTTAGATTGCTGGAATGTTTTGCTGACTCACAGGAATGATTGCAAAGCAGTATGGCTTTGCACATTTCTAATACTGATCCATGAGGAAGCATGCTGCTCATGCTTTTCCAAAGTACATTTTGGTTCCTACTCTTGAACTTGTTGCTGAGTCACAAAGATATTATTCACATTTGCCAATTCTGTTTAAATGTTTAAGTATCAGAGTGACACCCTACTAAAAGATTTTTAGAGGTCCACAATAACTGGATTTTCCACATTCAACTCGTTCAATGAATTCCAATAAGTTGATAGGCAAGACCTTCCCTGACCAAACCTGTGATAATTTGTTCTTAATACGTTGTATTAAGTAATGTGTCTATCAATTCTAACGTATTATATTTTCTCATACCTGGTACTGAAGCTTGGCTAAAGAAAGCATACAGTTGCAACAGCCGTTATTCGAACACTTCACGCGTTGTATACCTCGGAAAACCCATGTCATGTCGCGGGATTTCTTCCAACCGTACCACCTCAAGACGCGAGTGCAGAAAATGGCATTTTAGTGTTCTGGTTCTTAAACACCTGAAAATGACACAGTAGCACAGTGACACAGTACTGTACACATTACAAGTCATTCATTTCATTGCATTTAATTACACACAATCCATGAAATTAAAACAAAGCAACCGCGATAAACACATGTACCTGGGGCGATTGGTCGCATGAATGCCACGTGGAGTACAGCAGCACACACAAAAACGGCTCCGTGATTTGTTCGAATAACGGCCGCTGCATCTGTAGTCTCATGGATCAAAACTGTAGCCTTTCCATAGTATCTCTGCAATTACATTATGTCTCTTTTAGTGCATCAAGGGGCACCAATAAATCCTGTTTTAGAAAGTTGTGTTACAATATCCTTAGTCTGCTTTTGAAATTGATTTTCATTTAACTTACAAGAATATATACTCATTTGCCTCTTTGCCTCACTATTGTTTTTTTTTTTTTTTTTTTTAGCATGTTTTTGTTTTTTTAGCATGTTCTTGTTTTAAATAGCGCTTTACAGAGAAATTTTGCTGGCACAGGTCCCTGCCCCGTGGAGCTTACAATCTATTTTTTGGTGCCTGAGGCACAGGGAGATAAAGTGACTTGCCCAAGGTCACAAGCAGCCAACACTTGGAATTGAACCAGGTTCCCCTGCTTCAAACTCAGTGCCAGTTAGTGTCTTTACTCACTGAGCCACTCCTCTCTGACTGTGCATCTCAAGGTTTGTTCTATTTGTTTAAAGATTCCCTTTGGAAGCGGTTTCCTCTTTAACGTTGATACTCAAAGTTGTCTTGTTGGTACATTTTTTTTATTCTCCATGCTACTTGGAGGCATTTTAAGTTTTAATTGTTCCTATCAATTTCTTTCTAACTAGTGTTCCTCCTATGTTAAAATCATCCCAGGTGTGTTTTTACAACATTTAAAATCTGCTACATGTTTATCCATAGGTCTCGTGTTAACTGCTACAAAAGGTGAAAGAGAACAATTTTTTTTTCTGGAGCAGTAGTGAGCTCTGATGTGTGGAGGGAGCAGATAGGCCTGCACTTTTGCCCCTACTTTCTTCCAGAACAATAGACTACAAGGTTCTTCACTGATCTTGTCCTGTCAGTATACTGTATGAAGAGCTGTCAACCTTTCATTTCAATACATTAACATAGAGATGTTTTCTTTTTACTTTTTTTTTCAGACTAAATGGAAACATGTTTCATACACCCATTCTTGTAGAAGCAACTACAAGTATCGGTCAGCTATGAGAGTGACCTGACTGGCTTCCCTCAACAGCACCAAGTAGTTACCAATGGCTTATCAATCAATATAAGTTTGTTTCTAGTTGAAACAATGGAAAATGCAGAAAAACATGAACATCACATTATATGGTAACTCATATATGGATTATGTTAACTAAAATAATATATACTGTATAGGGGATAATTAAGCAATAGGGCTTGAGTGGAGGAACAATTTTAAGTAGTTTATGCCCTTGTGAAAAACAATTGTGACTGGCTGATGCTAGATCATTAGCACACATGATTCTTTACTAAAAAAACCATCATATGCTGTACAAAGTGCTAATTAAAAAAATAATTTCGGCTTTTTATCTACTCCCTGTTGTTTTTGTAAAATAGATGGATCAGATGAATATTGTACACTGTTTCCCAATTGAAACTTCTATAAAAGTTAGGATTGTTTCTTTAGATTTTCTTAAAAGTCTAACTTTAGACATCATTAAAGAGTAATCAAATAATAGAGTTTCTGAATCACACAGAAACCATTCTCTTTAACTAGTACAGTTTATTTTTTTCATTTTGACAACAGATGGAACTAAACTATAATAGTTTATTTGCCAATATCTATTTCTTTGTTTATAGCATTTTAACTGTATATCTATTTGTCTGTTACTAGAAATGGAACAGTTTACTCACTGGAACTGAAATGTAATGGTAATCAGCTATCTACATTCTTCAGGGTAGTTAACATTATGTGCAAAATTCCAATCAACTCAATTTTAAATAAACTTTTAAGATGTCTTGCTTACCAAGAATTCAGTATTGTTCATCTTCTGTACACAAACAGTTGAAAAGCACAATCAGTATAATTATTTTCTTGAAAATAACTTTGCAGTCTGTTGTAGATTTTTGTGAGTGCTTTTATTATTTGGGGCTGTGTAAAAAAATGTGCAGATAATGAACATATGAATAGTCATTTACATTTAGCCTTGTGATTTATTATACTTTATTGCCACAGACTTCATAGCTGCTGAACTGTTAATCTCACAGTCTCAGAATATGCTATGTGACAACCAGTATAGAATAACTCCATTTAAAAGTCGCAAGCAGACAAATCAAAAGCCACCTCCTCCCCAAGCACCTTGCAGCAATTTAGCTACATTTTTTCTCTTCATGAACAATCTATAGATGTAATAACAAAACCAGCATGAAGTCCAATACATGATAACGGTAAAAAACACCTTTTTTATTCTTTTTCCTTTTGTTTTCAAATATTCAAAGCATATTTGTTTTTGATCATATAATGTTTTCTTCATTTTTTTCTGGGGAACAATTCCACTAAACGACTATAATAGGGTTTTCAATGAAAAAGAGGAATGCTGGAATATTGGCCCTTATTGAATATGATATGAAGCCACTTTTCATTGTCAGGGAAGCTCTGAGCTCCTTTATATAAAGCATAGAGTTTAGTTAAAATGACATGGTGCAGTTGGTTGTTCAGTGGTAAGAACAATGCCATTGAAGAAGATTAACCAGGCTTCAATAACAGTTTAATCTGTAACATTGTGCAAATCGTTTTATCGCCATGTGTATCAGTCATTGAAATTAGACTAGAAGTGTTTCAGAAGACTTCGAAGAGTCAGTCAGGGACTCATTGTACATGCAAAGTTCAATGCAAGTGTAGCCACGGTAAGAAATGGGGGCTATATATCTTTCTCTTACTGGTATAAGCCCTGTTAAGGGCAGGCCGCCAGTAGTTAACATGGGTTTTCCCCGCTTCAAGTCCTGCCCTGAGTGGTGGAGGTAGGCCCCCTGACTATGTATGGAAGGCAAGAGACACCAGGGAGGGGCCTGCTGACATCATGAGAGGCAGGGCTGTCTCAATTTAGTTGCCAGTTCCTGGCAGTTGCAGTTCAGTTAATGTTGGAGTGTCTGACTGGACAGTCAGACTGTATGAGCTAGCTAGGTTCCAGAGGAGCAGGGCCTAGTTAGCTGGAGGTGGACCAATGCCTCTCACCCTGCCTAGGGGGTGAGAGAAGAGCTAGCCCAACCCTGAGCGCCCTGAGCTTGGGGTGGAAGCAGGGAGCAAGAGACTCTGATATACTATCCTGAGGGTGAACAGTCTGGTGTGAGAGGAAGACCCTGTACACTGTATCTTAGTGCTGCTGTGTGCTGCTGCTGGAGAATAAAGAGACATTGCTGCTTTTACAAAATACTTGTGTGTGTGAGACTGAAAGCTCTCACCCTGACGCAAAGGGCTCTCTGGAAGGATTTCACCCTAAATCCTAAGGGCTTACCAGAGATGGAGGCTCTGCACCGTTGCTGCTAAAAGATAAAGGCATATACCCCAGAAGCCTGTCCCTGTTGTCCCCTATACCATCACGGGAGACTCAGGCCCTCCTGTTCCTCACAGGTACGCACCACCAAAAGACAAGTAGCCAGCCCACACTACACCCTAGGGGTCCAGTCTGCGACCGGGTGGGGAACATGGGTTACATTTGGAGGCGAGCTGCTGAGATCCAGAACAGGACAGGCTTTCAGCGAAACAGAGCTGGAAGAGTAAAGTGCACCTTCCATGCAAGTGCTATAGAGAGTAGGGCATATATGCATACCAGGGGTAGTCATGGGAGCGTGGACTCTCGCACAGTATGCCCTGGGTGCCCTAAGAGGGTGTTGTAAGATGGGTGAGGAGCTATAGCTGTCCTAGTCCCTTGAGGCAGATAGTGTGAGGCAACTGAGGGGGTTAGCCTGTTAACTTGTCCAGGGAACATGGCCCAGGGCCCGCACTATGAGTGGCCAAAAGTAGGAGACGCCCGTACTTAGGGAGATGCCCGGTACACTAGCCAGCACCCACATAAAACACACCACAGAGTACTTGTAGGAACCGTCAGCGAGTGCGGTGCACAGAGAAGGAGTTCTGCCTAGCCTGGGGTATGAAAACATCATATCAGTGGGTAAAGTATTCAGAGAGAGCACACAGAGAGCATCAGAGAGTGTCAGTGAGAGCAGTCAGTGTCTAGGAATGAGCTATGCACTAGACACTGAGAATAGTGCAAATATACATTTGGAGGGCTCATCAAAGATGGCGGCCGTCACTACATGTGCTCCACGGAGCATGAAAAAGTTAAACATGGTGACAGCAGCGTCATCCACGGCCCAGCAGCTAGCAGCCGTCCCAAAATGGCGACTCCCATCAAGCCTGGATCGTGCACGTGCCGCGTGCAAGCAAGCTGCAAGAGACATGTGGCGAGATATGTGCAGGGGTTTGGCGCCAAACCCAGATCCCCTGCAAGAGGAGCGGAGTGGCGCGAAAGCCGAAAGCCCACCCACCTGTGCTGTGACTGGCTGACAGACAAGGCCACATCACACTGAGCGAAGGAGTGCCCCTCCTCTTGTTTCCACCAGAGGGAGGGGGCACAAGGAGAGCCAATCAGAAGCATCCACTCCGGAGAAGGGAGGGATAGGAAGTGAGAGCGAGGATCTTCACTTTTGTCTGACATTCACAGAGAGAGGAGCTGAAACATTCAACTGTTCCACCCCTGAGCAAATAATGTCAGAGCTAAGCATGACCACCTTCCAGTTCCCAGGAGGCTTCATGGTAGTGGAGCTCGACGGCCGAGAGTACCTCCGGTGCCTGTGCATACACTGCAGGACACCCGGACCGGCCCCAAGCACCAAAGCACGATGCCCTCAATGTGGCACGTACTACCTGTGGCATACCGAGCCATGGCCAATGATAAAGACCCCTCGGGGTGCCTCTCCTGGAACCCTAACGGAGGTGGCGGAGACAGCAGACGAGGCTGCCCTAGTTCCCTGCATCACCACTGAGGTGGGAACCAAGGCCCAGCCGTCTACCGAGCCGAGAGAAACTCCGGCGAACCACCCCAGCTGTAAGAAAGATGGCGGTCCACTCACCGGAGAGAGGGAGCAGATGAGTCCGGACACCTCCTGACGGCGAGCGCTGGTGCGCTGGTACAAGTCCCACAACCGTGGTGACTTCCAGTGCGGTGGAGACAGGATCCGAGACGGCTCCGGAGGAACCAGAGAGCATCAGCCGGCAGCGGAGAGGTAAGGAGACTCCACCACCCCCTTACTCCCGCCAGGCGAAGACGGAACCTGCAGAGGACGAGAGAGAGAGGCTTGCGGCCTTCCTGCCCGTCCGCGGACCGGATGATCGACCACCGGTGCGTGACCACGGAGCGGATGGAGATTCCGCGGGTACCAGCGATGACGTCACTTCCGGTTCTGGCTGGCATGAAGGGCCGGCGGCCACCTTTGCGGCCCAAGGAGCAGCCATGGCAGCTTCACTTGCCACACTTGAAAGCCACGGCTTTTACTGAGGAGCATGAAGCACACCGGCAAGGGCAAGCAGAATACTGCCCACTGGTCGTGGCATTACCCGATTGCTGGACATTGATACGGACATTGCTGAAACCCCAGTCCATGCCCCAGCGCCATTCCCCTGGCCACTGCCCCTGCCCCGTCACGAGTCATGACACCGGGACCTAGCGGAGATAAATTAAGCAAGAACCCCAAATATTCCAAAGATTGGAGGGATTGGGAATTGAGTGACGAGAGATCTGATGGGGAGATACCCTATACCAATGTGATTCGTGTGTCTAACCCTGTTACCTTTTCTCCTGTGTCTAGAGGAAGGGCCCGAACTGCTGCGGAGGCAGGGCCTGTAAGTAAAGTGGTCCATAAAATAAACCCCATCATCTACACCGATACAAGAGGTAGACGCAGAGGCTCGCACTCTACTGACGCGGTCACGTTCGGTGTGTCTTCACAAACAGAGTCAGAGACAGGTACTTCAAGTGCAGTGTCAGAGTACGAGCACCGTGACAAGTGGTGGGCACCCCTGTTTACTGGGTACCACAAGGGTATAGACCGTACAAGGTTCCTGCTAATCAGAAACAACATAGTTGACCATTGGTGGGCGGTAGGTGCCTTTTCTCCCCAGGAGGTGGCGGATGAGTTAGATCACAGATACCAGGAGATAGAGCAGAAGAACATCCTTCCTATGGGGGCTGCCATATTGTACGATGATATTGCCCCAGCGGAGCCTGAGTTTTGGGTACTGCCAAGCAGGGCGGGTAACCGGAAACTTACCAAGTTGAGCCGAGCAGACAGGGCCATAGTTGCCAGGTATAGGCAATCACACGGATACGAGTTCCCCTACGTGCACGAGCCAATAATGTACGAGATAGAGGAGAAGAGAGATAGCTGGCTCAGAGAAGCTGCTATGGAGTACCTACGGACTAGGTTTGGTAGGGCTGCTTATCTGCGTGAAGACGACATCTGTGATATGATAAGCGCCTGGAGTATCGGGAGGAGTATTTACATGAATAGTGTGGTGTATAGGCCGGAGTATGGGTCGGTACATCCCTATTCTGTATAAGTTACAGGACACAATGGGCGGGAAGTTAGAAAGCCTGACCCGCACCATTATTATTAGTTAGGTTCATCAGGACGAAGCTCGTGGTGCAAAACGCGTAGAGGTCACGACAGGTCATCCTGCGCGTTTTTGCTGACAGGATGAGACGGAGCCTGCGAGAGGCACAAGTGGTGTTTTCCAACTCTGCGGTGCCGTGATCCGGATCCTCTTACGGTTACCGTGGACTCGCATTTCTGCCTCAGTGTGAGTGTTCGTCTCCCCCTGTCAGTTTTTTGATAGTCCTCTATGGCGGTTTTACTTAAAACCACTTTGGATTGTTGTTTTTATGTTAATTTTTACATTGATTGATTATATCTGTTTTTTAGTATACTGTATGTGTTATACTGCTTAGGGTTTAGATATCTCAGAGTTCATATGTATGGTCACTGAATCTGAGCGGTGTAACATTTGAGCTGAGGTGGGGTTGGATCCTCTCAGTTTCTTTTTGTGTATTTTTATCATTAAATGACATTTACTTAACCCCTGGTGCGCATTTGTGCATTTTTCTCTTTTTGTATTTCCAGATTGTTCGCCTGCAGGATGTTGCTGCAAAATTAGGTCCAAGTGGGGACCATTGGATTCAACCTGAGGGAGAGTGTAGCCCCGGTAAGAAATGGGGGCTATATATCTTTCTCCTGCTGGTATAAGCCCTGCTAAGGCAGGCCGCCAGTAGTTAACATGAGTTTTTCCCGCTTCAAGCCCTGCCCTGAGTGGTGGAGGTAGGCCCCCTGACCCTGTGTGGAAGGCAAGAGACACAGGGGAGGGGCCTGCTGACATCATGAGAGGCAGGGCGGTCTCAATTTAGTTGCCAGTTCCTGGCAGTTGCAGTTCAGTTAATGTTGGAGTGTCTGACTGGACAGTCAGACTGTATGAGCTAGCTAGGTTCCAGAGGAGAAGGGCCTAGTTACCTGGAGGTGGACCAATGCCTCTCACCCTGCCTAGACGGTGAGAGAAGAGCTAGCCCACCCTGAGTGCCCTGGGCTTGGGGTGGAGGCAGGGAGCAAGAGACTCAGATATACTATCCTGGGGGTGAACAGTCTGGTGTGAGAGGAAGACCCTGTACACTGTATCTGAGTGCTGCTGTGTGCTGCTGCTGGAGAATAAAGAGACATTGCTGCTTTAACAAAGACTTGTGTGTGTGAGACTGAAAGCTCTCGCCCTGAGGCAAAGGGCTCTCTGGAAGGATTTCACCCTACATCCTAAGGGCTTACCAGAGATGGAGGCGCTACACCGTTGCTGCTAAAAGATGAAGGCATATACCCCAGAAGCCTGTCCCTGTTGTCCCCTATTCCATCGCGGAAGACTCAGGCCCTCCTGTTCCTCATAGGTACGCACCACCAAAAGACACGTAGCCAGCTCTCACTACACAATTTGCAGCACCTGCCATTGGAGTCAGCCGAGACCATGACTCTATGGGGCTCAGCAGCCAGGATTACCCGATAGATGAGGTAATAAAGGTGCGGATGGACATACCCCAACTCAGTACTAACATGACTCACCCTATGGAGGTGGAAGCGCTGGTGTGTTCCGAACCAACGGAACATCCAAATTCACCCATTGTATTGGGCACAATTGCTGATATAGTGCTATCACTAGTCTGGGCATTCCTTAAAGAAGCGGGAGAAATGCCCTTGTCCTCTATGAAGATTCATCCTGCCTTTGGTGAGGAATGCCATCGGATTTCTGGCCAAGAACGATGCGGGCGATTCCTCAGTTGGGAGAAGGGAGTGACCGAGATTCTGCCAGGGGGTGTATGGCATATGCTAGCAGAGGCCAACTACTCTGCGATGACAGAAGTGACTGGTACTTCACACTGGAGTCGTTACCTGAAGAGGATGAGAAGAGAGGCTGAAAGGTGGTGCCAGAGGATAAGGAATGGAAATCTACGTTTCCTTCCCAGGTCACCGTGTACATTCAGAACATCTCTTTGCACCCTGTAAAGCTGGACAACAATTAGGAGCTGGCTAAAATATATCCCGTGATGGATGTGAAGCACTTGGTCCAAGTGAACGCTATATCATTACCAGGAAACAACCCTGCGCTACAGTTTGAATTTGGAGACTCCCCTATACTGGCTGAATGGAAGAAGCGCCTTCAGGTTAGGCTGATTGAGCAGCAAAAAGTATTCTCAACCCAGGAAATAGATGTGGGCTGTACTAAAAATGCCCAAAACACCATTAGATTGAGTGACCTGAACCCCTGAGAGTGTCTGGTCTACTTGGACAACATTATTGTGTTTGAAGATTTGGACACTGGAGGAGCACAAGGAACATCTCTTGAAGGTTCTGGATCGGTTGAAGCAGGAAGGCTTGAAGCTGTCCCTCCATAAATGCAAATTCTGCAGATCATCAGTCACTTATGTGGGCCATATCGTATCCACAGAAGGGGTGGAAACTGACCCTACAAGGTGGAAGCAGTGGTGAACTGGCCTCGCCCTGAGAACTTGAGGGAGTCCACTCCTTTCTGGGGTTCTTTGGCTATTACAGGAGATTAGTCGAAGGGTATGCTTCCATCTCTAAAACTCTGAATAATTTGCTGAAGATCTGTCCAGAAGACCCCCAACACAAAGCCATAAATCCCAAGACTCCTTTTGGTGCAAAATGGACTCCAGCCTGCGAGGAGGCTTTCTTTTTATGAAAGAACAGACTCACTGAAGCCCCTGTTCTGGCATATGACGACCAAGACCAGCCATATGTGCTGCATGTGGATGCCAGATTTGATGGACTGGGAGCGGTGCTTCACCAGAAAAATCCTACCGAGCTACGCTCAGTCGCCTATGTGAGTCGCAGCATGACTCTGAGTGAAAAGAACTACCCAGTTCACAAATTAGAATTTCTGACATTAAAGTGGGCCATTGTGGGTAAGCTACATGACTACCTCTACGGGGTATCATTAGAAGTAAGGATAGACAATAATCCACTTACGTACATTTCACATCCGCTAAATTGGATGCCACCAGTCAAAGGTTGTTGGCTGCCCTTTCCAACTACAGATTCACCCTGAAGTACAAGCCAATGCCTAAGAATATTGGGGCCAACGTTCTCTCCAGAAGGCCCGTATTGAAGCCAGGGTCTGAGGACAAAGAATGGGAAGAAACACTGGGTCCCGGGATTCATGCCATGTGTTCTACAGTGTCTATTTTGGAAGAGAAAGTTGTCTTTTCCATGTTGTGATTGGTGGATTCTCTTGGATGTCAGTCCAATGCACTACCGGCTGCATATTTCTACCGGAGGCGCTGTCAATAGCAGAAGGAACCAAAATAAGATGGAAGGATATCATCGAAACCTCAGATGGCTGATCCAGTGTGCGGTCCTCTGTGGCGGGCAGAACAAAAGAAGAACCCCGTCTTAATTAAGTGTGCTCACGGACATACAGCCGGCCTTCTTATGAAGGAAATGGACAAATTCCAACTGGACAGTGGGTTTCTATACCGAGTAGTCCCATGCCATTACCATCCAGATAGGAGGCAGCTAGTGCTTTCAATAAAAGTGCAATGCATGGCATTGAGGTCATTGCATGATGACCATGGACACTTGGGCATAGACAAAACATTTGGACTCTACTGACTGAAAATGAGAGAGGCTGTGGAACATCATTGCCGAAGATGCTTGAGGTGCATTCAGAGGAAAACACTTCCTACACGAGCAGCCCCAATGGGCCATCTGAAGAGTTCTGGTCCTATGGATCTAGTGTGTATGGACTCCCTGTACATAGAACCAGATTCCAGGGGTTTCGGAAATGTCCTCATAATCACTGATCACTATACCCAATATGCCCAAGCCTTTCCCACCAAAGACCAAAAGTCTTTCATGGTAGCTAAGGTATTGTGGACAAAATACTTTGTCCATTATGGAATCCCCAACCTCATGTATTCAGACCAGGGCCATGATTTCGAGAGCAGACTCATAAAAGCTGCTAAAGCTACTTAACGTCAAGAAGTTGCGTACAGCACCATACCACCCTGAGGGTGATGCTTTGACCGAACGGTTCAATCGGACGCTGTTCGATATGCTGGACACCTTGAGAGACACCGAGAAAGTCAGTTGGAGCAAGCACATTGAATACCAGGTGCATGCCTAACACTGCACCTGGCATGAGTCCACTGGGTTCTCCCCATATTTCATGATGTTCGGCAAAGAAGCAAGACTACCGGTGGACATCCGTTTTTGTGAATTTCTACTGATGGAGTGCCCAATGTGGCACACTACCAATACAGGAAACGACTAAAAATAAACCTTCAAAGAGCATATGAGTTAGCAGAAGGGACCACTGCTAAGCTGAATCATAAAAATAAAAGACGATACGACTGCAAGGTATGTTATCTTGAGCTTTACCCTGGAGATAAGGTCCTTCTGAGAAATCTGTGAGTGCCAGGAAAACATAAACTGGCTTGTCGAAGGAGAGATAGCCCTTTCGAGGTAGATTCCCAGCTACCTGGGATTCCTATGTACCAAATAAAGGACTCAGAAGGATGGATAAAAGTTTGGCATAGGAACTATCTACTTCCCATTCCTCAAATTGATTCACCCACAGCAAGGTAGGGGACGTTCATCGGTTCAACCGCAGGCAGCATACGGGCAGCATAGGCCTCACCGGGAGTCACAGAACTTCTAGGCCATTCCAGAACCTCCGCAGCCTCGGGATGGATGCGATCAGGTCGGATATTCTCTCCGCACGGCAGGTAGGCTGTGGGCTCTTCTCCACAGATCCCGCCCGGTGGAGATCCTCTTCCTCATCTAGGGGGGACACCTCCACCAGGACGTGATGCCAGGGTGAGCCAGTCGCCCGAGCGACCATGCTTATGGAGCTACCTTGCTCCGCGGTCACCTGGGAACTCACACGACACCCCTGGGGCAGGCAACTCACCCTCTTTGGCGTTGGTAGGTACTGATCCCTAACCTGGGACCGGCAGTACCATCATCAGGGATTGGACCGGACATTGTAGGGCACACAGGCCCACAGCAGGTTCCGCAGCAGCAGGTGAGGTAGTAGGTGGCACCAGACCACTTGGGCATTCGGCCACATTGATAAGGGTGCACGGCCCACAGCTTCCATGGCAGGAAAGATAAAGGAGACCGCACCAATCGGGGTAACGGCTCTTGAAGAAGGCACATACACCTCCACAGGCTCTGGGCTGGCAGGCCGCAGCTAGAAGGTGCCACAGTGCTGGTACCATGCGTCGATGCCGACAGGGCCACCAGGCAGGACTACAGTGCATGCATAGGCATCGCAGATTGACTTGGCCTCCGACCCTCACCATCAGGTAGCCACATGTAAGGGAGTAGTTGGAGACTTCTAAGTCAAGCGCTTCGCTAGAGGCAGCCATATTGAGGTAGTTTTGCACAGTAGCACAACAGCTCTGCTCTCTTTGACAGCTGTGGTGAATGAGCTCTTTGAGCTGCTCTGCAGACTCCTCCAATTCGAGACATCAGCTCTGATTGGTTGTTGTTCACTTAGCTCCTCCCCTGGGTGAATCTCAATGGTGGGGCTGTAACATTAGCCTGACATGACTCAATGTGAGCCTATCAGCATAAGGGGTGGCACCCTTCGTTTGGTACCAAAAGCTTGCAACTATTTTGCAGATCTTTTGCTAATGTTGCACACCATCCCATGCGGACCCGTTTTCTTGGCGGGAGCACCATTTTGGACTCATATACATACCACCAGACGGTGGTCGCCATTTTGAGACCCTGTTTGCATGTAACTTTCCTGAGGCTGCAGATTCTGAGGCATAATTTACCTGCCAGTTATAGCAAAACCCTCTTCAGTACTTTTGCACACAATAATTTGCACTTATAGTGCCTGTTGCTCCCTATGCACCTTACAAACCCCTGCTCTAGCACTGACTGGTCTCAGCAGAATCATTTGAATTCTCTCTCCACAGCACTCTCAGTAGAGGTGATGCACAAGGTACCGGGATATCTTGGCAGAGTCCTTTGGGTATAAGGGGCCAGGTCCTCCCCATGGGACTCTCTCTCTACGCTCAGTCAATAGAGGTGATGCACAAGTTGCCTGGCAGTATAACAGAGGGTCCTTGATTATGGACAGTAGGGATCACAACAAAATCTACACCCTTTTCTTCACTAGGGCAGAACAGGCTATGGTTCACTGGTGGGGAAAGTTGTCCCTGGTATTGGTAGGCCGGGGTCCCTTGGACACTATATCTATTCCCCCTTGTTGCCCTTTAGGCATTCTGACTGAAGTATACTTTTTCTTGCAGCTTGCTATTACTGAGAAGCCTGCCCTTTATGGCATCTGCTCTGTTAAGCACTGAACTCCTCCTGCCCATTTTCTTCTTCAGGCTGCAGATAGCTCATACACAACTTTCCTTCAGCTATATGAAACTTCCATCCAGCATACTGTGTTCTGCCACACTCCAGCTCAAGTGCCCTTTAACTCGGTCAGCATAGCCTCTAGTTCCAATAGGCAGGGGAAAGTGGGCCCTGGTTATGGTATACTGGGGTTCCCCTGAGCAACTAGCAACTAGCCTCCCCTCTCACAGGCACCCTTGCTGGCAGCATGCTGCGACAAACTGAGTCTCACTCCAAGCATGCAATTACACTCTGAGCCGCAATCTGTGAAAGCCTGCTCAACTAAGCCTAAAAGCCTGTCCTGCATCTCAGCAGCGCCCCCAAATGTAGCACTGCCCCCCCCTCTGGGAGATTACACAGTCAATGCTACGTGTTTGTGGTGCAGGAGATCTTGAGCTGTCTGCAGTATTGGGGAGACCAGGAGAGGCTTGGGATCTTATACTGAAGTTCTTCTCTGGTACTACGTGCCTCCAGCTGTAGTGGGCTCCAGGGTGTTCCAGAAATCAGCCCCCAGTACTGCGTTCTTCTCCCTCCTGCCCAAGGACTGATACTTAGACAGGAATGTATAGTATAGCAAGGGTCTTTATTGGCAGGCATGGTAGCAGCCACTGCATTTCTTACACCCACATAGCAGTGCAAGTATCATGGCTTCAGCCCTATTTGGATGGTGCTACCCCGATAGTATGGGGTGTTGAGTCAGATGGTCCCCCAGGACTACACCTGAGGGTAGGCCTGCTCATCCTTGTAATGGGAGAGACTCACAGCCTATCAGCTTACTCCAAACTCCGAAGCAGGACTAACTAAGTGTTGGCTCTACCTCTTCCTCAGGAAGCAGGGGCGGGCCCATGGACTGTACCTATCCCTGAAAGGCTGCACACCAGCCATGAGTCATCACTGCACTCTTGTGCATCAAAGGAGGACCACAAGGAAGGTCAAGAGCCCACAGATTTTACCTGTTACTGCCTGCAGCTAACAGGACTTACATAACAACTATACTATGGGGAAAAAGAGGTACTATGGGACATACCCTGTTACACATACATTAACCAGGGAAGAATAATTCAAATAGGATTACGTTCACCACAAATAAAAGTAAATAAGGGAGAAATACATCTTACAACAATCTACATTGAATATTCTACAAATTAAACAATTGCGGAAAGACAACATAGAGAGGAAAAATGTGTCATACTGTATTTGCATTACAGCAATAGTGACATTCATCCACATAAAGATGGACATTCAGCCTGGTTTTGAAGATGGAGAAGGAAGGAAAGTTCCAGATGAAGGTAGCATAGAAAATATGATTTCAGCAGGACAGCACAGTAGAACTTATGGGACAGAGAAATTAAGGCTTTGAGATGAGCTCAAGAGATGAGCACTGCAGATTCACAGCAAGATATCAAAGCAGAGATCTAAGGCGGCTCAGAGAAGAGCTGAAGTAGAGGAGAAAATGTGTAGGTTGGTATGCAGAAAAGGGAGAGCAATGCAGTTCTCTGAGAGACATGAAATAAACAGGGAAGAGCATGGAGCACACACCAAACTGCAAAAGCAATTGCTGTGTAAATGTCCATTGTATATAATTTGCTGCTAGGACAGAATAGGAAAAACATCCCCCACTGATAAGTTTATAACATATTCATTAAAATGGACATTTAAGCAGCAATTGCTTTTGTAGTTTGCTGTGTGGGCATGAATAAGTGTGTTAGCTGCATAGTGATAGTAGAAAGGTATCTCTTAGAATGCTGTAGAGAAACAGCAATACCTTGCAACAGTGTGAATTTAATAGAAGAAGAAAGGGAAGGGGTCATATGTAAACCCTAAGTAACACGCAACGTGAGAGACAGGATGGATGGTAGCATTATCCACCGTGACAGAAAATGTTTCAATAGAACCAGGCTTATTTAGGATTACAAGAAGCTCAGTCTCAGACATATTAGGGGTAATAGATCAATGCAAAACTTGGAGAAATTTTGACACAAATTGCATAATTTTCAACTTGCATTCCTTTGTGTCAATGTATCAAGATGTTTGCTCTAAGGTTTGTGCCATATGTGTCAGTTTGGGATTTTGGGAGTGTCAAAGGAGGAGATAGGTAGAAGTAATATGTGCATGTAGCTCAATGCGATGTATCAAATTCTGCATTTCCTATGCTCACTTTTTTACCTTGTACTTGCATCAAAAAATCCGCTGGGTTTGAGGAAGTGTGATTTTTTTGGGCTAACAATGTGTGTCAAATGTAAGAAATACTTTTTTTCATTTGACATAAACAGAAGATGCAATGTTTAAAAACAAACCTCTGTTTGCCTTTTCTTTACATTGTACATCTCCCACCTTAAGTTTAAGATATCTAATGGGCGTTCAGGGCAATATTGCTGAAAGGCATTATTAGACTCGGAATTGGACTGCAGGTGCAAACACTGAATTGGATAAATATATCTGCATGTCATCTGCAAAAAAGTATTAATGAGGCCACACAATTAACGTGTGTAATGTTATATAGTATTAAAATAGGAAAGGACACGAAACAAAGTCCAGAAGTACACACACAGGGAGAATCAAAATAGGAGATGATAAATTCACTAGGAAACAGTGAAAGTACTGATGGGCTGACCGTTATTCGAACTCTTCACGCTGTAATTTATGCCGGAAACCGTGATCACAACGGGGACAAAATTCGCTGTGTTTAAAGAAATGACCGCGGCACATTAGATGCCCAAAGCAGGGACCGCTGCTGTGTGAATGCTACCGGCGTCTGCCTTTGTGTAATAGACGCGCAGTAAGAGAGTCTGAATCAGTCACTCTAACTGCGCGCCTCTCACAGGCGATCGCGGGGGTTTTATTAAAATTCTAAAATTACAGTTTTGTAGCAGGGGGTCTCCGGAGCTGAACCACATTGATTTCAGGTCCGGGGACCCACTACTTCCCGAGTTACAGGCCCCGTTATGGGTGCTGGTACACCCACCATCTAAAAATCCTGTGGGATCGAATCTAAACAATGCAGAGGGATACCGGCACCCCATAACAGGGCCTGTATCTTGGGAAGTACGGGGTCCCCAAGCCTGAAATCAACTTTGTTTAGCTCAGAATACCCCCTTCTCCCCCACACTAATATCAAACACCCTCCCCCACTCCAAATAAAAATCATTACCTTAGCGGGTAGCTGCTAAGGTAATGAAGCTGCTTACATTTTATTTTTATTCATAGTGTGCGTGAGCAGGGGGTCTCCTGAGCTGAACAAAGTTGATTTCAGGTCCGGGGACCCCCTACTTCCCGAGTTACAGGCCCAGTTATGGGGTGCCGGTATCCCCGCCAGGTTAAAATTGTGGGTCACGTGACCGTGGGACTAGAGGGATATGGGCATCCCATAACAGGGCCTGTATCTCAGGAAGAAGGGGGTCCCCGAGGCTGAAATAAACTTTGCTCATTTCAGGAGACCCCCTGCTCACGTACACAATAAATAAAAATTAAAATGTAAGCAGCTTCATTACCTTAGCGGCCATGCAATGCCCGCTAAGGCAATGAAGGGGTTAAGGCACAGGTGCCAACCCTGTGTGTAAAAAAACTAAAACATGGCCTACACAGTACAGTACATTTAAATAAATCACAATTCCCCCCCCCCCCCCGCACCACCAATCACACATACATTACATTAATGGGCCAAATAACTATTATCCAGATATGGATAATAGGTTATTTGGCCCATTATTAAACACATTAACTGGAGATGTTACTGTATGTGTCAGAATGTATTTGCTATGTATTTTTGGCAACGGCGGACAGGTGGGCTTTGCTGGTGGAGGGGATTCATATGTATTGCATACTGTATTGCAAATCAACTTTGTTCAGCTCAGGAGACCCCCTGCTCACGCACACTATGAATAAAAATAAAATGTAAGCAGCTTCATTATCTTTGCAGCTACCCGCTAAGGTAATGATTTTTTATTTGGAGGTGGGGGGTGTTTGATACTATTGTGGGGGAGCAGGGGGTCTTCCGAGCTAAACAAAGTTGATTTCAGCCTTGGGTAGCCCCTACTTCCGGAGATACAGGCCCTGTTATGGGGTGCCGGTATCCCTCTGTATTGTTTAGATTCGATCCCACAGGATTTTAACATGGCGGGTATACCGGCACCCCATAACGGGGCCTGTAACTCAGGAAATAGGGCATCCCTGGACCTGAAATCAATGTGGTTCAGCTTCGGAGACCCATGCTACAAAACTGTAATTTTAGAATTTTAATAAAACCCCCGCGATCGCCTGTGAGAGGAGCGCAGTTAGAGTGACTGATTCAGACTCTCTTACGGCACGTCTATTACACAAAGGCAGACACTGGTACCATTCACACAGCAGGGGTCCCTGCTTTGGGCATCTAATGATTCGCGGTCATTTCAACAAAAATAACGCGCCAAAAACGAGGAGAATTAGGGGATTATATCGACTTCCATTTCGAGATCCGTTCGAAATATCGGCCGCCCCATCAGTATAATAAAAAAAGGTAAGAGGATCTAGGAGAGTGAGTTGTCATGTACACCACGTTAGTGAAGAACGTAAAGGAGAAGAGAGTGCTCAATGGTATCGAAAGCAGCAGAGAGTGAGCAGATGTAAAAGGGAAGAGTGACTTTGGGATTTAATTATTGGGAGGTCATTGAAAACCTTTGAAAGCCTGATTGCAGAAAGTTTAAGAGAGAATGGGAAGGGGCAAGGATGCCTTTCTTAAGAATGTATGTGACTGTTGCATGTTGGAAAGGGAAAATATGTTAGACCGAGAAATTAAAGACATGGGTGATTGTGTTGACCAGAATCGCATTGAAAGTGTTGATGTGATTAGAGGAAATTGGAACAATCAGGCCTGTGGTTGAGTAACAGAAGGAAAGTGAATTAGACATGTCCTCAACAAACAGTTGAGAAGAAGTGCAGAAGTTAAAAGGTGGAAAAATTGGAATTTGAACAGAGAATAAGAATGTGCAGAGGGATTTTCAAGGTGGATAATGGGCCATATTTAATAAGCAATGCTACTCCCTTTATAGAGATGGGGGAAATTATCACAGAATATTAATCTGAACCTGTTCCGTTCAGTCGTGGAATTCAACAAACCAGTCTCAAAAAGGCAGATTTTTTCCCCCTATCACTGAATATTCATCCAACGGATTCTAAATCTGAATTTGCAAATGTAATCCGAACCCGCAAACTGAATTATTATGGGAGTATATAAATAGGTTTTCAGTCTCAGGTTTAAGCCATTGTGTTGTAGACCAGATTTAGCTGTGCATTTAGTATGGCTGCTGCTGCTGTGGTACTTAACTGTAGGTCACACATGAATACATTATTTACTTAATAAAACATGTAGCTTAACCATTAACTTGTGACTGACTGGACTGACCACTGTCTGTGTGTGTCCAGTCCACTCCCTGGGCTGGTGTTGTGCCTTCCTGGTATTGTGCCCTCCTGTATTGTACTGTTTCTGTGTTTATTATATAAATTATATAGCAGTATACTAATAAATAATTTATAATAATAATAATGTTATAATTCTAATAACAACAAGACAGTGTCAATTATTTTCAAGTAGGTTTAAATGTATACACCTTTAGTTTCTCTTATTCCATACACCTAGTGTGCCAATGCGCAGCCCAAGCCACGGCCATTTCATTACTAGATTTTCCACATTAGTGCCACTGCCAGTTCTACAACAGCAGCATCAGCAGAACACAGCAAATCAAGTGTGGAAAGTGTAAAAGCAGCAGAAAGAGTAAATCAAAATCTCTCACTGATTTTTTTCTCTATTCTCTCTCTCATTGTATCTCATATATACACTTTTTTACCTTGTACTTGCATCAAAAAAAAAATCTATGAGTATATATTTATATAGTACCGGATGCTATAGTCAGGGGTCAAAATATCAAAATTTTAAATAAATACCCCCTAACGGTGCTATAGGGCAGAAAATATATGTAAACAAGAAACAAACAGAAGCCCAAAATAAGCACTCTAACATATCCAAAGATACAAATATGTATTAAAGCAATAACAAATAAAACACACGAAACATGTAGTTAAAAATATCTGAGGTAACCCTTACTACCTAAACTGACTACCTGCAGTAAGTAAATGGTGAAGGTGCAGAGATGACAATAAGTCTAATGGTTTAATATGCTGCCCAAAATTGAATACACAATATGAAAACTAATCTCATGGGTTCTGGTGACAAAAAAAAATATTTTTTTCACTTTAACCCTTAAAGCACCGTCCGGTGTGAACTGGTTTAAGGTGAACAAGACATCCCCACATAACCTGCACCACATATAACAATAGAGAATATGGATAACTATGTAATGTACTACCTGCCCTTGTAAAGGGTGTATGAAATAATTTATACTGTGTTATACTCCAATATAGGTAAGGTCAGAAAAAACAGGGATTAGTGAGTTCAATAGCAGTTCATGGCTGCCAGTATGCTGTAAGAACAGGTAAACAAGTCCCAATCCGGATCTAAGAACAAAAATATGTCCAGATAATAATATAAAAAAAACTTGCAGCAAGCAATTATAAATGCATGGAGGCAATAAACGCTGAAAACATGGTGGAGGCCTGCCTCTCCTGAACTCTCGGACACCGGTTGCTAATGAGTTGTAGCACGGTATACAGCAGCCGACAGAACACAGAATCCTCTGGTCCCAGCGAGACACCAACAGGTAACAGGCTGCAGAGCGGTAAACAGCAGTCAATAGGACACAAGTTCTTCCGGTTTCAGTGGGCACGGAAGCAGGGAAGTTAGATCTCAGGGCACCTCAGGAGACACACGAACTACCCCAACATACGTTTTGCCATAAATGAAGCTTTTTCATCATACGGCCTGAAGGGGCAGTGTTTGGTGTGGCCAAGCTCTTTAAACCATAAACACATCAGCGGTTTCTTTTGCGGGGCCACACAGGGATGCTCCTTCCTCAAAGGACACTGCTTCATATGGCTAGGCATATTACACAGAAAACACATTATGTTCGCCATTTTTCCTTCCAGGCGTATTCATCACCTTGACCTCTGGAGGCGCTAATCCCTCAATTCTTTATATCTTTCCCAGTGTATCCTGTAAGCACAACTGGGACAGACTTTATTTGCAGCATTTGTTTTTTCACTTCAGTTGGGCGTCCATTTTAAAATCCTGCATTTATTTCTAAACCCACAGTTTCCACCAATTGTGATCCCCACACAACATTGTAGCATCTTTTACTCCCAGATTAAGGCAGGAAACGTAGTATTTCTCTATATGGGATTTATTTACATGATTAAATAATACAGTAACAGGCCCACCGCCCCTTTAAGTCAAAACAAAATCATAAAATAAACTATTTCTCCTCTTAGGAGACTATATACACATTCAGCATCAACCCTTACTACCTGGATGGACAGCTAAGCTGTTACCACCCCAAATAGGTACTATTGTAGCTGAACATATAATGTCAATGAACACTGCAATAAAGGTTTCGCTTATCTGTTAGTCCAGGGTTTGGAGCAGATGTCCCCGCTTCAGCATGGTCTTGTGTCCTTAATTCCTAGGGGAGCTCGGCCCCATGAGAACGCAGAGAATCTCTCCTCTGTACGTCCAATGTAAGGACAGGAAATCCCCACTTCAGCACGGTCTCTTGTCTTTCCTTCTTCTGCCTGGGATTAATAACCCAGGCAGTCCCAGCAGGCTCCCCAACCACCGCCCAGCGAGCCTAGGGGGCTGTGCCAGCTTCAACAGCTGGGGAGAACTCTTCTCTGTCCCCTTCTCTGGGACAGCAGTCTCTTTCAGCATGGCAGCTCTCAGTCTGTCTTTTAATACACTTCTGTTCACTCAGGAGTCCAGCCTGATTAATCAGTCAGCAGCTGCTGCTGGCTTCTCTAGGGTGAAAAACTCTCTGTGCATTGGAAAGTCCCAAAGCTGCCCTATTCCAGCACCTAGAGGACAGTGATTGTATCACAATATATATATGTGAGTGGTTTAAACTTGCTTTGCTAATCCCATACTGTGTTTAAAAGCTGTGTGAACGGCGATACATAAGCTTAAATGGGTTCCACGTGAATGGATATTCCAGGCAAAAGGTGACACATTGTGTGCTCATTTGCATGTCATTTCCCAGAATCCCTTGCTGCATTGGGAGCACTGTATGTGAGGTGATAATTGTTGAAAGGCAGGGTTGCAGACCTGTCTAAGACAATGTTTGGAGGGAGGGAAGGGAAGGGATGGGATGGGGTATGAACAAATGTAAAAAAACATAAAAAAGTACAGGGGAAGGGGGGCGGCCCTTCCCTCCCTCCTCCCTTGTTGTTGCATTGTGTTTTTCATTCACTTGTGTTTTGTTCATTAAACCTTTTGGTTCATTGCTCCCCTCTCTTTTCCTTTTTTGTGTGCTGGGAACAATTGTTTTCTATAACTAAATATTAATTTGGTTCATACAGGCAAATGCATTTGATGATATTAAAGAGCACGATCTGCCACAAAACACAAGGGGGCCTATGAATTAAGCACCGGAAAAAAAAATCACCATCCAGTTTAAATCGCCATTTTTTACAACATTGCTATCACGGTATGCATAAAGCCCAGAATACCTGTGATAGCAACATTTGCAAAACTGGTGAGTAGCCAGTGACATGATGATTGCCTCTCTTAAAAGGGCTCACCCAGCAATTTATTTCTGCTGCAGAGAGAGTGCCGCCACTCATTGCGCAAATCTCGCCATAGATCAAACTTTTTTCATATAAAATGCAATACTAGTGTATTGTAGCAGGGGGTCTCCAGAGCAGAACCTCATTGATTTCAGGTCCGGGGACCCCTTGTTTCCTGAGATACAGGCCCCGTTATGGGGTGCCAATATCTTCTATGCTTTTTATTAACACCATCACTGTAACTCGGGAAGCAGGGGGTCCCTGAGGCAGGAACCAAAGCAGTTCAGCACAGGAGACCCCCTGCTCCCGCACACTATTAATAAAAATGATATTAAAGCAGTTTCATTACCTTAGCCTTTGTCTTCAATCCCATTGGCTGTAATACCATGTGATATAGCCATGTGGTTTTGAGGATGTGACGTACCTCACTTGGAAATGATGTCACATCCTTAACAAAAAAAAGAGGCGGGCACATGATACAGCGTCCAATCAGATTGGAGCTGTACCATCTGACCATAAAATGTGATGTCACAGGCAATATATAAGGCCTCGATGTCTCATTTTACCTCAAGAAGCCGACGAGACAACATCATGTTGTGGATTTACCATGGGGCTATGGATTGAAGGATGAAGATAGAATATTAAAGTAAAGAAAGAAACAATGACAGATGAAGAGAGAAGATGATGATAGAAGATAAAAGAAAGAAGAATTTTGTTACCTGTTCCGGATCTTCAAGGTGGATAGCGTTGGATTGATTTTGCTAACGTTGCGGTACGAGAGCTTGCAGAATTGCTGGGATTCGAAGGGTCAACGCTTCAAAAGGTAAGAAAAATATTGAATGTATGCAGATGTCTGTTTTTTCATGTTTTTTTTATTGTATTTGTTTTTAAATGTTTATAATTGCCCATTGATTGATAATGTATTCATCTGTGCCCGTTTAAGGTACAGATAAATAGAGTAACAGTCAATGATTTTTTTTGGCAGTAGCCTTTTTTCTATTAATTGTTGTTTATTATTTGTCTGTTTATTGTTTGGCTTAAATTTTTTGTAATTTGGATTGCTTGTTTTGATTTCATTTTTCTATTGTATAGCGTTTTTATTCAATTATTTTTTGTGTTGGCTACTGGTATTAATTGATGTGTTGACTATTGTATTGTGTATCTTTATTTATAAATATTGTCTTGTATATAAATGTATACCTTGTTCATTTATGTAACTGTATTTGTAACCATGTATTATTTGTTTTACTCTGTGCCCAGGACATACTTGAAAACGAGAGGTAACTCTCAATGTATTACTTCCTGGTAAAATATTTTATAAATAAAATAAATAAATAAATTTATATAGCGCCATTAATGTACATAGCGCTTCACAGTAGTAATCAAATAAATAACAGAAAATATAAATAACAGATAATGGGAATAAGTGCTTTAGACATAAAAGTAACATTAAGGTAGAGGAGTCCCTGCCCCGAGGAGCTTACAGTCTAATTGGTATGTAGGAAGAACGTACAGAGACAGTAGGAGGGATTTCTGGTAAGTGCATCTGCAGGGGGCCAAGCTTTATGTATCATGTGTTCAGAATATCCACAGTGCTATTCATATGCTTCTTTAAGCAAGTGTGTCTTAAGGTGGGTCTTAAAGGTGGATAGAGAGGGTGCTAGTCGGGTACTGAGGGGAAGGGCATTCCAGAGGTGTGGGGCAGTCAGTGAAAAAAACTAGTGGTTTTATTAATTGATTTGTTGGCTACTGGTTTCAATTCATTCATTGTTTTGTTGGCAAGTGTTTAAAATTAATTAATTGATTTGTTGGCTAGTGATTTATTTATTTAATTGTGGTGTTAAGGTTCTTGTCTATATGTTTTATTATTGTGTATTTTGGGCATTCATAGTTTTTGATTAGGGTGATCATTGGCTGCTAAACTGGCTTATCATGCCCATATTATTTGGGTATGATGTACCACTATGCCAATCAATGGGTACATGGTGGGTATAGAGGTTCAGGGGTGGGTGGTTAGGCATCCCGGGTGGGTAGCAGGGGAGGATGGGTTAACCCCTTAATTACTATAGCGGTTATTAACCGCTAAGGTGATAAAGGGGTTAGGGGCCATTAGATAATTGTTTTTTCTTGTATTCTTTCTGGCAACAGAGGACATAGCCCTGCAGTATGATGATGAGGATGCCCTTCATGATAGCAGGGGTAAGTAGAATGGTTTAGTTACTTTATTTTCTGTCTGGCTAATGTTTTATTTAATAATGGGCAAATTAGCTCTTTTCCATATATGGATAATAGTTATTTTGCCCAGTACTGTACAGTACGTGGTGGGGGTGGGGAGAGGGTGTATTTATTGCAATGTATTCCACTTTATTTTGCAATAGGATTGGTACCGCAGGACAGCGGGGACCCACGGGGACAACCCGGAGGCCCCCAGACACCCGCAGGACCAATAAAGCTGCTTTTGTTCGTTAACCCCTTCACGGTTAGCCGCTAAGGTAATGAAGTTGCCTGTAAATGCCTTTTTATTGCATGGGATTCATGCCGGGGGCCACTGGTGCTGATATTAATGGGTATCAGCTCCAGAGACTCCCGGCATCAACTCATTGCAGGAAAATTATTTTTCTGTTCTAAGTCCCCTATCGCCACTTATCGGCAGCTTCTCACCACCTTCCTGCCTACTTTTCATGGTGGGAGGATTTTGAGAGGAAATCTCTATTCTAAAGCCGTGATTAGCCTCGATAAGCTAATCGGGGCTACTAGAATTGCACAAGTTTGAAAACCTGCCGATAAGTGGCTTATCGCCGCTCGTTTTTTCTTGAAAAAAAAAAGTTGGCGAAATGGGTTTTTATCGCTATCTTATCAGGGCTTACTGAATAGCAGTAGGCTTTTTTGGAGAAAAGACCTCGATAAGTGGCTTATCAGTGCTTGGTGCATAGGCCCCAAGGTTTTTTTGATCTTATTCAAGTTTCTCTGTGCCTAAAATACATGTTTGTACTTTATGTTTGCCCTACAGTATGTACAGCATAATGTATAGAAACAGCAGATACATCATTAGAAACCCTGGTTTAAACATAGCAGTGAGGATTGGATTGTTTGGAAAATGTATTGTTCCATCCTGAGTGCTTGTTTGTGCAGCTATTAATGTTTGAATCAATAAATACACCCTCCTTACCTCATTCCTCCCCTGATCCCATTTCCTACAATAGTAAAAAGAGGCTTTATTGTTGTTCATCCTTCTCCACTGTTTCAGGGCATTTTGCAGAAGCTGTCAGTGGAAATTAATTGGGAAGGTAGTGAGAAATCTTCACAATACAGGTACTTTTTCAGCTTCAGGTATTGATTTTCCCACATTGGTTCATGAACAGCAGCCAGGGTGTATAAAAGTGGGCCAAATATCATAGGAGGAACTGCTTGATTTACACACCTGCAATATTTGTGAAGCCTGACAAACATGGAGGTGATGACACTTAGTTAATGTCGTGCCTACTTTTTCTAGCAGGTGTAAATAATCAGATGTCTGTCCGTCTGCTACAAAATCAACATCAGTGCTAAGAAAAATAAAATGACTTCTGTAGCAATACACTGAAGGTGAAGACACATGTCTTTGATGCTAAAAGCTACATTTTTTTCATCATCTAACAGAGGAGACAGTAATTTTAGCAGAGCGATTTTGAGGAACTGATTTTCTGACTAAAAAGCTTTGCTCCATTTATTTTCACTGAAAGTAATGTGTCAAAAGGGCTCGCTAGAGACTCTTAGGTAGATCTGAGTCTGGTGCATTTAGAAACAAGGACTGAAATATAGGTCAGAGTAGGGGTCTGGGATAATTGGATTAAAAATGGGATATTGCCTACAAATATAATTGCTAATGCTGAAGCGTATTTCTCCAAATTTTCTGAAGCTTATTTATTCTCTGTACTCTTATTTAAATAGTATAAACACTATGTAGATGTGATCTATGCCTTAGGACACAATGATAAGTGATGTTTGTACACAATATATTGCAGCATGAATCACCATACAAGAAGATGTAAGTTATGTGTGGCATTATTTGATGATACAACAGCAAACACGTGATGGGCACTCCTCTTATTTATCAGAGTTATATACAGTATAATGTGATTATTGTCTTCTTTCTTATGAAATACAAATCACACAATACAATGCAACATGTGTAACAAATATGGTGACTAATACATTTAATAGTGATACATATTAGTGTGATATAAATTCAAGGTGAAAATGAAATAATAAGATGTAGTTCTTCTCACATCATATTTTCTTCAACTTTAGGGTTGAACAGTCATTTGTGACTGGAGAAAATATAGAAAAACACAGTATAGTGCAATATGTCCATCCAATGTGTAGTGTGGGTGTGAATGCCCAACCTATTCACACACACACTACATATTGGATGAACATATTACACTGTATTGTGTTTCCTAGATTTGTTCTAGTCTCAAATTACTGTGCTCCCCTAACATTGAAGAAAATGACATGATACATGCCAACATTTCATACTATAACAAAGTGTCCTAAGCCACAGTTTTACATAATTTAATTATACTGACTTCAATATATTCTACAGTTCAGCACATCAACAGAGATAAAGCACAGCATAATGCAAAGCAGTAAGTATACATAATGACATACTGTACTGCATTATCCCATTGAACAAGCAAATAAAGATAAGATATCAACCCGAAGAAGAGAAAACAAGCTAATAAAATGTATGGATCAAATGGAAACAGTAGGATCATAGGAATGGAGTCATCAAACTTAGTTGAAATTGAGTTAATATTGCACCCAGGGAAAACAAATGCTGGATGCTTTCACTGTAATATTATAACCCAA
Organism: Ascaphus truei; assembly: GCF_040206685.1. Lineage (NCBI taxonomy): Eukaryota > Metazoa > Chordata > Amphibia > Anura > Ascaphidae > Ascaphus > Ascaphus truei. The sequence continues at coordinate 294,835,350 of NC_134485.1, forward strand.
GTCATCAAGATTGCAGTAACATTTGTCCTGTTTTTTTTTTTTTTCTTTAACCAAAACGTGATGCAGTAATTAATGGAACCAATAATAAGTTATTAATTACTGCATTGCGATAAAATGGGGGAGGGTAGTGTCCTAATTCTACTGTAGTGTTATGTAATTATTACATACAGTAACACTAGAAAAATACATTAATGCTGTTGATGCCTGTTGCTACTGTACCAAGACAGACCACAGGCATCAAAGAGCTTAAAACTAGTTAAACTACACTACCTACCCCCCTTGGCTACTAAGTGGCTAGTAAAGCAATGCATGTCAATGCCACCTGCTAAGGCAAACAAGGTGCCCACCCTCCCTGGGGCAATTACCCACAACACCCACCTTCCCAACAAACATAACTCTTCCCCACCCCCCCACCCCCCTCTGTTTAGTAATGCAAATGTGGCTAAAAAGACTTTTGGTCAATATAATAACCAAAATATTCAAGTAATTAAAAAAAAAACACATTACCATTAATACTAGTATTTAAAAATGTTATTAAAAAAACATCAAATTAATAGAAAGCCTGATGGCTCTTGAAAAAAAAATATAAATAAACATGCCATACAAAAAAAATCCTTCCAGGCCCTATGGCCTATTTGTAATCCAAAAAAAAAACCGGAATGGATTAATCCAAGTCAGCCAATGGATACAATCCAGGTGGATTTTTAAGAATTCACACTCAGATTCCATATTGAATCTGATGTCCAAGCTCTTTCTTTCTCCCCTCGGATTTAATCTGAGTGCGGATTTTTACCAATCCGCCGTCTGGATTGTCAGTGATAGAAAACTAAATCTGCTTTTTTTCCCCATATCGGAGATAGATGATGCCATTGTGAGGGATAAGGAACATAGTGAAAGGTATTGATGACAAATGTATTGAATTTAGGGGAGAATTGTTCCTTGAGAGTGTTTTAAAATTATGCTTATGATCAACCTGAGAAAGGTATATGCAATTCTGGCCAATACAAAGGTGTACCAGGCATGATTTTCTTTCCTGTGAAATATGGTGGGAAAAATGTTGCTGTTCTGCAGCAACAATGTCGTTTAATCCTGTGCCAACTCTGTGATATTGGTATATGTTGCCATATTGGGGGAATAATGTAACATGCTCTATCTGTAAGTAATGGACCAAGCTTAGAATTAAGTGAAAGGTCAAACCTAATGGAAGTTAATATCCCTTTTCATCCTTAATAACTTAATTATAATTGTAAGGGAAATAATTTTTGAGTAGGTGTGCAGTATAGTAAAGTCTGAAGTACAGGTAGTCCTCACTTTCTGACGGTCCGCTTTCTGACGGTGCATAATGCAGTACAAAAACTCATTATCCAACGCTGTTTTCGCGTATCCTACGGAAACCTCCGCTGGTTAACATGGGTCCCACTTTCCGACTGTCCCACATCTGACGCGGGTTTGCAGGACGCATTCTGTCAGAAAAGTGAGGTCTGCCTGTAATACATGGTGAATGATGGCAAAGAACATGAGCATGGAGGAAAATGTGTTGAAGAGAGATAAGAATAGATCTAAGGAGGAGCTATGTGAGAACATTGACCTTGAATTGAATATGTAGAGTTTCTCAGAAGGATTTATGTAAATGGCTATCAGCAAAAATGAATTTGATCATGAAAGTAAATCTGTCAGCAGCATCCTGAATTGATTAAGGTACAGAAAGATCAGATATGATGAGGTCAAAGAATAGGAAGTTCTTGCAATGTGACATAATAATTAAATAAATTAAGATTCTTGATAATTATGTGTGGAGCACATCTTAGCAAAATGTTTCATGTCATGGTTATTATTACTATTATTAGTACTTTATTTATCTCTTTATAATATGGGATGAAATCTAGGTAAAAGAGGAATGTACATAGCATTGTTCAATGGTATATACTAGGAAAATAAATGGAAATGGAAGACCTAAATATAGACATTTAATATATTCTAGCAATTATTTAGGGTGGTATGTATAAAAAGTAGTGTAATTTTCTCCAAACAAGAAGCAAATATATGTATCTCTCTCAATTTGTAAGCAGAAACAAAGGAATTACAAGTGGTCATATTGTGACTTGTAAAAATAAGACTTCCATTTCTAACTTATGAGGAGAGGCTAGCTAAATTAGATTTATTTACATTAGAAAAGAGGCGTCTAAGAGGGGATATGATAACTATATACAGATATATTCAGGGACAATACAAAGAGCTTTCAAAAGAACTATTCATCCCACGGGCAGTACAAAGGACTTGTGGCCATCCCTTAAGGTTGGAGGAAAGGAAATTTCACCAGCAACAAAGGAAAGGGTTCTTTACAGTAAGGGCAGTTAAAATGTGGAATTCATTACCCATGGAGACTGTGATGGCAGATACAATAGATTTGTTCAAAAAAAGGTTGGACATCTTTTTAGATGAGAAATGTATACAGGGATATACCAAATAAGTATACATGGGAAGGATGTTGATCCAGGGATTAATCCGATTGACAATTCTTGGAGTCAGGAAGTAATTCATTTCCCTCCTTAATGGGGTTTTTGTTTGCCTTCCTCTGGGTCAATAAGTAAGTATAGATATAGGATAAATAATCTGTTGTATAAATTTAGCATAGGTTGAACTTGATGGACCTACGTCTTTTTTCAACCTCATCTACTATGTAACTATGTAAGAGTGGGACAAAAATAGGTGGAATAATAATAATAGCATGTTCTTGTATAGCGCTGCTAGTTTTACCTAGTGCTTTACAGAGACATTTTGCAGGCATAGGTCCCTGCCCCTTGAGCTTACAATTTATGTTTTTGGTGCCTGGGGCTCAGGGAGATAAAGTGACTTGCCCAAGGTCACAATGAGCCGACACTGGGAATTGAAACAGGTTTCCCGGCTTCAAACTCCATGCCAGTCAGTGTCTTTACTAACTGTGGTGCCAAGAAGTCACACCTGTGCCACACCTTCTAGGTAATATAATGTCTCAACTGGTGGAGTAGTGGTGTGTCTTTTCCTAACTTATTTAAATGAGTTGAGTATATTCGTACACTTCTTAAATAGCACCTGCCTTGTTTCTAGCATTCAATTTAGAGTTGAATTAATGGCTGTTCTTATTTGAAGACCCCTTTTTAATTAGGCGCCTCTAGGACCGGTCACTAATAACACTATACTTTAAAAATCCAGCATTTGCCACATAAATTTTCAGGAGTAATGACTACAATTGCCACTCTATTGATGACCTCAGTCTTAATGAGCATCCCTTTTTATCAACAATAGTTTAATTACAATATTAAGGAGGGTAATTCTTGCGTAGGTGTGCAGTATAGTAAAGTCGAAAGTAATACATGGTAAATAATGGCAATGAACTTGAGCATGGAGGAAAATGTGTTGGAAGAAAGATAAGAATAGATCTAAGGAGGAGCTATGTGAGGACATTGACCTTGAATTAGATATGTAGAGTTTCTCAGAAGGAATTACGTAAATGGCTGGCAGCAAGAATGAATTAGATGATGAAAGTTAATCTGGCAGCAGCATTCTGAATTGATTAAGGTGCGGAAAGATCAGATAAGGGGAGGTTAGAAAAGATGAAGTTGTTACAATGTGACATAATAATTAAATAAATTAGGATTCTTCATATAGCGTGAAACCATTTTTTATAAATTGTTTCATATTCTGGTTATTATTGCTATTAGTCTTTTACTTGTTTATTTACAATGTGAGATTCAAGAGTGGGAGAAAATGCATGTATCATTCTTCAATGGTATATATACTATGAAAATAAATTAAATGGAAGTTGTAAAAATAGACTGTAGAGAAATTTTAGCAAACATTTATGGCAGTATGTATAACAAATGGTGCAATTTACTCCAAACAAAAAGTAAATATATACATCTGCTTCAATTTGCGAGCAGTGATATATGTATGACAAATGGGCGTTTTGTGACTAGTAAAAATAAGACCTCAATTTAAAACAGATCCCTTTGTGTGGGGGAAGGAGCGGCTCAGTGAGTAAAGACTCTGGCACTGACTCTGGCACTGAGTTTGAAGCAAGAGTCACTTTATCTCACTGTGCCTCAGGCACCAAAAACATACATTGTAAGCTCTATTGGGCAGGGACTGTGTTTGCAAAATGTTTCTGTAAAGCTCTACATAAAACTAGCAGCACTATACAAGAACAAACAATTATTATTATTATTATTATTATATATAATGACTCGGCAGGTGGAGCAGAGGTGGCAGGTGGAGCAGAGGTATGTCTATTAATTAATTTAAAAGAGTTCAGCATTGGTGTTCACTCATTAAATATCACCTGTCTTTTTCTAGAATATAGAGAGAAAGAATAGGGGGAGCAAAAGGGTTTAGAGCATATTAACCAGCAATAACATTCTTAATACAGGTCACTGTCTCTGGAGTGTCAATATACAGATGATAAATCAATACTCACACGGCCCTGTGTGAGCAAAGTTGCATAGGGGTGTCTTGATTTTGGGGGTCTGGTCTGTCCACGTAGTTAGTGGGGTTAAGGGTATACATAAGTGAAGCAATAACCATAAACACTTACACGGCCATGTGTAAGCACAGTTGTTGAAAGGTATCTGTGGTATACACCTAGATTGCCCGTCCAAAGTAATCCCAGGGGTGCTGATGGCAGGCAGGGGGTTAAATACGGGTCTCCGTCACGGTTCTCCCGTCCTGGGGTTCTTTCCCTCCCCGTTTCAGCAAGGGTAGTGAGTGAGGCAAAATTACAGTGTGATATCAGCAATGATCTTTTCTTCTGTTCCTTAAATATACTTTTTCCGCCTCAGACAGTGCCTACCCCCTCGCATCAAATGCAGAATCCGCTTCCAGGCTCGTCTCAGATGCTCACAGACAGAAATCGTGTGGCTTTCTTTTCTAAAATCTGTATAATTACAGGAAGAATGATCACATTGGATCTGTCGTAACCTGGCAAAATGAAACTGACCTGCCATTGTATTTCTAGAATACAATGTACAGTTCTTATTTTAAGACCCTTCTTAATAATGCACCTGTAAGGACAAGGCGTTAATCAAATTACATTTTAAAAACCCAGCATTTGCAACATACATTTTTGTGAAGCCATCGCTGCAATTGTAAACAGCACAATGTATATAATTCCTTACAGATTATTTATTAATACCCATATGTTACAAATCATTCTGATAATATTATGCAGCTATGAAATAATAGAGGGAAAACATCATAGTTCATAGCGCTGTGTGGGTTGCAAGCTTAAAATGCTTTGGCCAAAGACTTGAACTAAATAACCCTCACTAATGAAAAGAAAAACAGATACGTATTTTGTCATATTGGATGTACAGTAGCACTGAGATTTTTTGTCCTCTAATCATTGCAATCTGAAATGGCCTATCACAGACTACATTGAATAAGGCCCTAAGGGGCAGATTCACAGAACAATGTTAATTACTTAACAAGGACTTGTTAAGTGCTTAAGGGGAGCTTCAAATCTCAGTAACTATGTGGTTAGAGCTGTTTCCAACGGTAATGAGCCCTTGCGTTACTAAAAGCGGGCGTTAGTGCTAATGATATGCAAAAGAGGCGTTCCCTCTAATAACGCATTTATTTAACAAAGCTCCATTATAGTTAATGCAGGGATTTAATGGTACGTTAGATAGGTCATAGGTAAAGGTGTTATTACACACAGCCCAGTCATGAAATAGGTCTTTTACAGGGTCAGGATAAGTGTGAGACCACAGTTACAGTAGGTATATCATATTATTATTTACCAGGTTATTTTCCTCTCCTGTCTTCTCTTTTTGTTACTTTAATTAAACACCTATTCAGGGTCTGCATAGAAGAAACACCATCTATAGGTATGACAGGCTTTAACGTGAGTCATGTTATTTGAAGCTAATGCAAGGCATTGCTAACTTCACATGGCATTAAGCATATGCTAATGAGATCACTAACAGCAATTGGGTTGGTATATATTTAGCTTTGTGAGTATCCGTTAAAGTGAGGAAAACTAAGTAAATAGCCCAAATTTAACGGACATATGTGTATCTACGCCTAAGTCTTTAATTGTATGCAACCTGACATGTTGGACTTGTGCCTTCAGAGATTATTGTTGCTGCAGTATTCCAAATACTTATCAAAACAGTTGTTTTTTTATATGTATAATTTCTAAAGTGTGTTACATGTATAAAGTCTAACCTCTCAAATTGCTCTATCAGACCTTTGTTCATTATGCAGTAATTAGAAGAAAACTATTAGCATCTATGCTCTGAACTTTTTAATGTAGTTCAGCAATAGGCTAGTAAACCCAATTAAATTGAAAACATTTCAGTGAGTAAGAAAACCATTAAAGTCAATTTATTAGACCTGATTTTTTTTGGGGTCACTAGTACAGAACCTGCACATCAAAGCACAAAAGCTTGAACTACTGATTTGCCCTGTAGCAAAAATCTAAGCAGTTTACTAGATGCTGAGTTTTAGAGGTAGGGCAGCTAAATGCTACTGATTACATTCATGAGAATACATTAATAACTGCATATTTGGACAGAAAGTAGCTGCTTTTACAATATGTCAGATGTTGACATTGTAAAAGCTTTACATAGAGATTTTAAATAAAGTGCAACAAAACTGCTTTCTTGAATGAACTTGCAAATCTTTTTCTCTTAGCAGCATTCTTTCTTTCACCAAGGAAGCATATTCACAAAACATGAGTAATTAATTAGATTTAAAGCATTTGTTGGGAATTATTCATTTGTCATAAAGCACAACATAAATACTTAGACTAGGGTGACAATATTTTTTAATACCTAGAAATTGATGACAGAAAGGAACCACTTGACCTACCTGGTCTGCCCATATTCCTATCTGCAGCAAAACCTCAGACCTTATTTGATCCTCTTTAATATTTAGATAGCCTTATGACAATCATAAATACAGTATGATCTAACACTTCTCTCTCTCTGATCCTCCCATCCTATACACTGTTGAAACACTTGATATACAGTATGTGAAAGTTTCAGTCTAACCCTCCTTATTTCTCTCCTTCAAACTGCACATATTGAGTACCTTAGTCTTTTCTGATAAATTGTATCATGTAGACCAGAGGTTCTAAATCCTAGTCCGCAACAGTGCTAGGGATACACCTGCATGAGCACAGGTGGTTCAGTCACAATGATTGGGCCACCTGTGCTAACGAGAGGATAGCCTTAAAACTTGCACTGTTAGGCTGCGGACATAGTGCATGCGCCTGCGCGTGCGTCAATAACAAATTCATGTAAGTGCACCAGTCCAGCCCTGCTGCGCGCTATGTGACTCGCATAGCAGTGCAACGACACGGAATGATTTTGAGCAGACATTTTTTTATTTTTCACGCAACGGCTGCGTTACGTGAGCGTTTATACCAATAAGGGCTAACCAGCCTGGTGATGTCACGGCCACACCTCCCTGTCACATGAGTGAACAGAGTCCACAGATCGCTGAGGCGGCAGATGCGTGCCTACTAGTGCTCAATCACGCAGGCACGCACTATGGCCGCAGCCTCAGAGGTCCTTGAGGAATGGAGTTGGGAAACTGTTGTAGACCATACACCATTTTAGTAGCCCTACTTTGCACAATCTCTGATTGATATATCTCTTTTTGGAGACGTGGTGCACCTATAGTTGCATTCTGCTGCCTTTCCTTTGTATATATTAAATACAGGAATAAAGAGTAACACAATTACAAAAGTATTTACCTGTATGTAGGTATTTGTATATATTTGACAGTAAACATTAGAATGTGCTATGTTGTTCCACCACCTCTCCAAATATGGGGCTTTTATTACTGGCAATTGAAAATGTACTGAAAAAAAATCTAAATCCAGTACAAAAGAGTAATATTTGACTTGACAAGAATTGGGCAATCATGTTGCATATAGAAATCCAGATTTTGTGGTTAAATGTTTTTAAAATGATATAATATAGTTGTTTTTTGAATGCAAAAAAAAATATTTTTAATTAGTAATATTTAGTTATAGGGTCTGCAAGGTGTCTTATGGCTTAGTGCCACTTAGTAAATGAGTTTAAAATGTCAGTGCTATAAAGCAATACAAACTTTAAAATATTACACATAATTTGTTGTTTTAATGATTTTTTTACGCACCCCTCATGTTGTACATATGCCTGATTGATACAATTTAAATGAAAAGATAATTATAATATTTTAATTTATTTATAACTAGTATTAGTAGATATCAATTATTTATATTGTGATATTATTTTTAATAGCCATGCTGTTTTGCTTCATACCGTAGCAACATTACTTGGTAGATTTTGATACACTTTCTTCTTTTTTTGGAACACAGAAACATTTTACAGCTATGAGTCTCCCGAAGGTCCCCCATGTATTCAAATATGTTTTATTGTGTTTTATACATTTCTCATAAGTCTCTATGCAGTCAGCTCGGGCATCTGCTTAAGGTGCCAGCATGTCTGTATAGAGTCCATAGTTCAAAGAGGAGAAGATGTCCAGAGGTGAGAAAAATGTTTGGTGGGTGAGGAAGGGTGATTGTCCAGGTCTGGAGAACAAAGGGCATCCAGTGGGACACCTTTTGATTCTACTAGACTTGGCAGAGCCTGGCCAGCGGGTGGCAATGAGTTAGCCGGGGGAGAAACAGCTCTCCCATTTGCTAATTCATATTTTCTGCTCATCTGGCTTTTCGAGCTGGCTTGGCATGCCTCCTCCTCTGACGTCAGCCAAGAGACGAGTCCCGGTTTCTATTGGCTAGTGGAATAGGGTTCACACACTCCCTCCTACCTCCGTACTAAGGGTAGCTTAGCGGAGTGTATATAAGGAGATGGCCAAGGCAGAGAACCAGACCATCCGGTGGCTTGTGTCGATGACGTTAAGCTTTTCAAAGTTGATCTATTGCAAAAAGCAGAGCAATCGGCTTTGTTTTGAAGCTAGGAAAATCTACCTCACAGAGAATAAGTCCCGTCTTTTGTGGCCAAGTTCTACAAATCGAATATAGTGGTCGCAGCTAGGATTTCAAGCCGAAAAGAGGACCAGGAGAGCCAAGCGGACATCCCAGTCAGGGTAAGCCTACTGAAGTAGGCGCCCTGAACCGAGTAGAACCTAGATTTCACCCCTAGACCCCCAGTAAGTACGCTTTTATCTGTTAATTATGTAATTCTTCTTGTTGTACGCGAGTTTACCAAAATAAACTATATTTTGTTTCTACTACCTTGTTTTGCCTAATGCATGATCCCAGTACAAATATAAATAGGTGTTAAGAGTCCTGATCTCCCGTGACAGCTGTAAGCATTACAATCAATTAAAGGAGTAATAATGTAAGTTTCTCAATCAAACTTGGAGATAGTGGAAATGTATGTGAACGAGTCCGGTCATACATTATTATTTTTATCGTTTATTTGAAAAACACCAACATATTCCGCAGCGAGGTACAATGGGTGTACAGAGTGACATCAATTACATAGACAGAATGACATACAAATAAGGATAGAGAAGCACACACAGATAAAGAAGGTAATGTGGATAAAGAGGAATGCTCTTGAGAGCTTACAGTCTAGAGTGAATAAAGGGCAATGTTGAAACAAAAGGTAAATTGGCTGCTCATTGTGGGATGGAGTATGCCTCAGGGTTCGGGTATGCTCAGGGGAGTATGGTCCAGCCAAACAGCAGGATATATTAAGGTTTGGGTGTCTGGTTGCCCCATGATTTGTATATAACGGGAAACATATTGGGGTATGAGGTGTGATAGTCCCACTTCCCTACCTTCTAATTAGAACCCATGTCACAGATGTGACAAATGATAATAATAAAAACAATAATAATAATAAAAATAATAATAATAATAATAATTATTATTATTATTATTAATATTGTGGTTATTATTATTAATATTATTATTATTATTATTATTATTATTATTATTATTATTATTATTATTATTATTATGTTACCTTATTATCAATTTATTTTACATTAATACCACATTTTTTAAAATGCTATTGTATGGTTGTTTTAGCATATATCTAATATTTGTACACATTAAGACCACACAGTTACAGAAACACACTATTTGAGTTGCTTTGTTTGTATGAAACATTCAATGTGTTACATATGTTACATCTGCTTATCTATATTTACTATTTTTTATTTAGAAAGAATAAAGGACTGTTCAGACAAAGTGATACATATGCCCAGCACATACAGTACAGGAGCTGCTGAATGGAAAAAAAATTGTGATTTATCACCATTTGTTTAGCGAAGTATTGTGCGAACAGAAAAGCCAGTTTGCTTATTATAAGTAAATAAATAATATGAGAACTTGCTGACAGCAGATATGCTGCTGCTAGACCTGGTGACAGAGGACATTCTCGATGCACAGGTTAAACACAACATTGTGTAGCGAAGATAAAGGGAACTGGTTTGTTATGAACTAATTAGATTTCACTGGGTAAAATGCTTGTACGCTATCAATAAGCAGTTCTGTTTTCTTTAAATTTGCAAGTAATGAAAGATTGCAGCTCTTGGATATCTAGAGAAAAGTGGAGTTGCACTGAAGTCTGCAGGTCTTAATAACTCTTCTTGCTAATGTACTTTTTGGTAAATTACAGCTTAATAATGTAATATATCAAAAGAACTCTGTCATGAACAAGAGATCAGTGGTATTTAAGTATTTGCTTAATTTCAATAGCTGTATGTTGTAAGAAGTAATCTTGTTCATTTTATTTCAGACCATTCACATTTTTAATTTAATTCTAACTGTGCAGTAACATGACATCGTAAAAACTCTAAATAATAGTATCTATCACTGCATAATGAAACTTTCTAACTCATTTCACTGCAAAACATTTGTCGCTGCCCAGGCAGTGAGAGGGTTAAATAGTTTGGTCAAATCACTCTATTTATTATCTTTATCCAGTTGTCCTGGACATTATTTGGCAATCTGTATGAAAGTTTTGAATGTTCATACATTTCAGATTTTTGTTTACATCGAAATATCCCCACTTGGCAACAGAGTATTTTTTACAAGAGCAATGAAGTAAGAAGTCTCCTAAAGCACTGGATTTATATTTTCTAACTCATTTATTGAAGTCAAAATATATCATACTAGGCTCAGTGCTAGGCATTATGGGGGCCTGTCTGAGAGGGCTGAAAGACACCTTCAAACTACTTCCATATTTACAAAGCATAAGGAATGTGTGTTGCGACTATTACTTATTTATTTTTTTATAAAAATGTTTAACCAGGAAGTAATACATTGAGAATTACCTCTTGTTTTCAAATATGTCCTGGGCCAGGGGTGCGTAAACTGGTGCAACATTTTCTTGGGGTTGGGGTGCTTACACAGGCCCTGTGCTCTTCCTCACAACATTTAAATAAAATGCTTAGGGGAGGGCATGAGGCCTCTGTATGGGCCTTATTCAGAAAGCTTCGATAAGGCCCTTATCGAGCACTTATCGACCAAAATGGCTACTGGTATTCAGATAGCCTCCGTAAGTGCTCGATAACAGCCTGTATCGATGCAAAATTTTATCTCCATCCGAAATTCGCTGACTGAGCAGCGATCAGCCAATTATCGACCATTTTCTGATGGTTGATAAAGTCGCGCTATTCAGAGACCCGCGAGTCGGGTGTCGCGGCCTATCGCAGCCCATCGCAGCCCTAAAAAATGATTTTGTCCCCAAATTCAATTCACCACAAAATTGTTGGTCAATTGGTGGGGAGATGGCCTCGATGAGCTGCGATATGTCGGGACTTAGAAGAAATCAGGCCCCTTTCCTGCCTCGGATTGATGCCGGGGGTCTCCGGGGCTGATAGCCATTAATAGCAGCTCCGGACCCCCCCGGCATGCATCCGAGGCAGGAAAAATGCATGTACAACAACTTCATTACCTTAGCGGCTAACCGCTAAGGCAATGAAGGGGTTAAACACCCGTGCCAGGCTTACTGTAAGAAACATACAATACACTACAATACAGTGGCTAGCGGGGGTGGGTGAAGGGAGAATTTGGCCCTTAGTGGCTGTTTAGGCATTGCGGGGGGGGGGGGGTTGCAGGTGGAGTTAACCCCTTCATGACATTGGCGGTTAATACCGCTAAGGTAATAAAAGGGTTAACCCAACCGCTACCCACCCGCAAGGTCTAAACACCCATCCTTAGGGCTAATACCCCCTTCACCCATCCGTGAGGCCTAAGCGCCCACCCCAGGCTGACTATACCCACCCTATACCCATTGAGTAGTATAGTGGTACATCATACCCATATAATAATAATAATAATAATAATAATAATAATAATAATAATATGGGCATGATAAGCCTCGATAGCACTAAATGGGCACCCTAATAAAAATACAGTAATACACAAGACACACAGTAATAAAACGTAACTAAACTCCAAAAAAACACACTTCACTAAATAAAAACAGTAGCCAGCTAATCCAATCAATAGAAGCAATTACAACATCAACAATGAATTAATTCAACCATTACCCAATCAAACCAATTAATCCCTAAACCAACTCAAAATGAATAGTAACACTAACCAATGTAAACAATGAATGAATCCAACATTAATGAATGTAACCATTAAAAGACAAATAAATAAATTAAAACAATCTCTGAAGTATCCATAAAACACATGAGCTAACATAATATAACATTAAGAACAAGCGAACACCAATCGCAAAGCTTTTATTACATTAACCATAAACAAACAATCACATCCACATCATTAAATGCAATAACAAGCGAGAAATGCCCCCAAATATTGTCATAATAATGTATTAATCTGTACCCTAATGAGGTACAGATTAATATATTATCAGTCAATGTGCCTCCCCCCAAAAATAAAAATTAAAACCCAAAGAATACACCTGTAAAAAGAGACATTTACAAACATTGAATATCTTACTTACCATTAGAAGCGGTGGCCCTCCGACTCTCGGGGTAACAGGAACCTCACGTACCTTCAAAGGCCTCCAACAGCATCTGATGCCATCCGCCATGAAGATCCTGCTCAGGTACCGCAATCTTCTTTTTTCTTTCTTTACTCACCGTCTTCTATCTTCATCTGTAATCATTTCTTGTTCTTCTTTATCTTCTTTCTTCATCTGTCAATCCAAAAAACCCCATGTTAAATCCCAGCCGATGCTGTCTCGTCGGCTTCTTGGGCTCAAATGAGGCGTCACGGCCTTAAATATGGCTTGTGATGTCACATTTACCCTCACAATGGTTAACAGCCACCTGATTGGCTGTTAAAACCAAATGCAGACTTTAATTATTTTTTTTTGCCGTGACGTCACTTAAAGGGAATGATGCCAGCCAATCAGAATGGCTGTGCTTCATTTACCTTTAACATGACATTGGTAAATCCAAGATGGTCTCTGTGTCACAGAGTATTTCAGCCAATCAGCGTGTGGAATTGGTTCTAGGTTACTAAGAAATGTTGTCTGACTCAAAATGATGTACTGCAGAAGACAAATTCTGAAGAAGATTGGATCTGGGTTCTTATATTAAAATGAGCTAGTCTTTATGTGACTGTCCCCGTAACACATTTTAAAAAAATATGTGCTCTTGAAGAAACCTTCTGGATGAAATTATAGTGGGCAGTGCTTTCAAAACCTCATACCATAGGTTTCTTCTTCAAGTGTACTAAAGTGTGCAGACTAGGGGGGTTGTGCACTAAGCAGTGATAAGTGCTTTTAAGTGAGATAAAAAGCCATTATAGCGTGATATAGCCTGCTGTGAGATTCACAAAGCAGTGATAAGTGCTTTTAAGTGGGATACAAAGCCAATATAGCACGATACTGCACTGTTATCACTGCTTTGTGAATCTCACAACAGACAGTAACACGCTATAAAGGCATGTATCTCACTTAAAAGCACTTATCACTGCTTTGTGCATAGCACCCAGAAAAACCAATTATCACTGCTTAGTGCATAACCCTCTATGTGCCTTATTCCGAGAACATTCATAAAAAAAATCGCCAGGGATTTTAAAATGAATGTTTTTTGGGCGTTGCTATCACGGTATTCAGAAAGGCTCGAATACCTGTGATAGCAGAATGCCCAAACCTGGCGAGTTGCTGCCAGCGAGAGCCTCAACCCTCTGAAAAGGCAAAAACCAGCGATTCATTTCTGCTGCAGAGAGAGCAGCTCTGAGAGAGCCGCCTCTCCCAGCGGAAATGTCGCCCGAAATTTATTTATTTAAATATCCATTTCTTTAATAGTGTAGAGGTGCAAGGGGTCTCCGGAGCTGAAACACGTTGGTTTTGTGTCCGGGGACCCCCTGTTTCCCGAGATACAGGCCTCTTTATGGGGTGCCGGTATCTCCTATGCAAGGAAATGTCCCGGTCACGTGACGCGAGACATTTCAATGCAGAGGGATACCGGCACCCCATAATGGGGCCTGTATCTCGGGAAGCAGGGGGTCCCCGGACACAAAACCAACGTGGTTCAGCTCCGGAGACCCCCTGCACCTCTACACTATTAAAGAAATGGATATTTAAATAAATATGTAAAAACACATCAATACACGCCCCCCTCTCCCCTGGCCAAATCCATACAGTACAGTAATGGGCAAATTAACTATTATCCAGATATGGATAATATATTATTTGCCCATTATTAAACACTGCAGTCGCATACATAAATAAAATAAATAAATACAGTTATACTTACCACAACAGCAGGTCCCTCTGTCCTCCGTTGCCAGAAAGCATATTTTGAAAAAAAATACATTCAAATGGTCCCTAACCCCTTAATCACCTACCCACCCTGACCCGTGAGGCCTAATCACCCACCCCAGACTGACTATACCCACCCTATACCCATTGAGTAGTATAGTGGTACATAATACCCATATAATAATAATATGGTCATGATAAGCCTCTATAGCACTCAATGAGCACCCTAATAAAAATACAGTAATACACAAGACACACAGTGATAAAACCTAACTATACTCGCAAAAAACACACTTCACTAAATAAAATCACTAATCCAATCAATAGAAGCAATTACAACATCAACAATGAATTAATTAAACCATTACCCAATCAAACCAATTAATCCCTAAAGCAACTCAAAACGAATAGTAACACTAACCAATGTAAACAATGAATTAATCCTACATTAATTAATGTAACCATTAAAAGACAAATAAATGCATTAAAACTATCTCTGAAGTATCCATAAAACACATTAGCTAACATAATATAACTTTAAGTACAAGCGAACACCAATCGCAAACCTTTTAATACATTAACCATAAACAAACAATCACATCCACATCAATAACAAGCGAGAAATGCCCCCAAATATTGGCATAATAATGTATTAATCTGTACCCGAAATACCCATCGGATGCTGTTGGAGGCCTTCAAGGTACGTGAGCTTCCTGTTACCCCGGGAGTCGGAGGGCCACCGCTTCTAATGGTAAGTAAGATATTCTATGTTAGTAAATGTCTCTTTTTACAGGTCTATTTTTTGGGTGTGTTTTTTGATTTTTTGGGGGAGGCACATTGACTGCTAATATATTAATCTGTACCTCTTTCGGGTACAGATTAATACATTATTATGCCAATATTTGGGGGGCATTTCTCGCTTGTTATTGCATTTAATGATGTGGAAGTGATTGTTTGTTTATGGTTAATGTATTAAAAGGTTTGCGATTGGTGTTCGCTTGTACTTCAAGTTATATTATGTTAGCTAATGTGTTTTATGGATACTTCAGAGATAGTTTTAATGCATTTATTTGTCTTTTAATGGTTACATTAATTAATGTAGGATTAATTCATTGTTTACATTGGTTAGTGTTACTATTCATTTTGAGTTGCTTTAGGGATTAATTGGTTTGATTGGGTAATGGTTTAATTAATTCATTGTTGATGTTGTAATTGCTTCTATTGATTGGATTAGCTGGCTACTGATTTTATTTAGTGAAGTGTGTTTTTTGGGAGTATAGTTAGGTTTTATTACTGTGTGTCTTGTGTATTACTGTATTTTTATTAGGGTGCTCATTGAGTGCTATAGAGGCTTATCATGCCCATATTATTATTATATGGGTATGATGTACCACTATACTACTCAATGGGTATAGGGTGGGTATAGTCAGTCTGGGGTGGGTGCTTAGGCCTCAAGGGTGAGTGAAGGGGGTATTAGCCCTAAGGATGGGTGTTTAGACCTTGCGGGGGGGTAGCGGTTGGGTTAACCCCTTTATTACCTTAGCGGTATTAACCGCTAAGGTAATGAAGGGGTTAACTCCCCCCGCAACCCCCCCGCAATGCCTAAACCGCCACCAAGGGCCAAATTCCCCCTTCACCCACCCCCGATAGCCACAGTATTGCATTGTACTGTATGTTTATTACTGTAAGCCTGGCCCGGGTGTTTAACCCCTTCATTGCCTTAGCGGTTAGCCGCTAAGGTAATGAAGTTGCTGTACATGCATGTTTCCTGCATCGGATGCATGCCGGGGGGGTCCGGAGCTGCTATTAATGGCTATCAGCTCCGGAGACCCCCGGCATCAATCCGAGGCAGGAAAGGGGCTTGATTTCTTCTAAGTCCCGACCCATCGCAGCTCATCGAGGAATTTCCCCACCAATTGTCCAACAATTTTGTGGGGAAGTGGATTTGGGGAGAAAATCGTTTTTTAAGCCTGCGATGGGCTGCGATGAGCCGCGACACCCGACTCGCGAGTCTCTGAATAGCGGGAGTTTATCAACCCTCCAAAAATGGTCGATAAGGGCCTGATCGCTGCTCAGTCAGCGAATTTCGGACGGAGATAAAATTTTGCGTCGATACAGGCCGTTATCGAGCACTTATCGAGGCTATCTGAATACCAGTAGCCATTTTGGACGATAAGTGCTCGATAAGGGCCTTATCGAGGCTTTCTGAATAAGGCCCTATATGTTTTAAAATGTCTGTTTCAAACTTTTTGCTTTCAATAAGGTTATATAAGGTTAAAGTAACAATAAAAGCAGGAACATTTTTTTTGTGATTGTTTTAACATGGGGATCCCCGGGGCTTACAATTTTTGAGGTTCAACTACATAGACTGTCTGCTTTAATCCTATGTTTAAAGAAATTGCAAAAAAATTCACCCAGGGACTAGAGTGTCCCCTAGTACACGGCCACTGCCCACCCACCCCCCAGTTTCAGTGGACTTGCGAGAGCCCCTCTATATCTCTCCCCCACAACACTACCGGGCATTTCCATATGGAGGGGAGAAAGGCCCTTCATTGTTGGACATTGCCCCGGTGGTTGCTTCAGAACCATCAACGGTATTGATCCTATTGCTTGTGGCCCCTACAAGAATTCTAACACTGCTTTTCTTACTTAACCCAGTACCATTTGCCTGCTTAGGGAACTGCCAATTTCGCACAGATGGATGAAGAATATTAGCACTGTTTTGTGGTTAGAGCTGATCTGTCAGCACCCAGGAGCCCTCTTTTCTGAGGCCCTATATGGCGTGCCGTATTCCTTATTATTACTTATGCCGGACTCAATGCCTTCTTTCAGGGATCCTAATTTAATGGATATTATCCATATCAATAACATCATTAACAGGCCAGCCTGAGTTATACTATTACTTTATAAACATTACCTATCTACTCCCCACGAGGCTCCTCTCTTCATATCCTCCTGAAACCTAAACTTCTCCTTATTTAACCCTGCATGACGGCTGGATCCCTATAGAGTGGGATCCAGCATACAATTACCATATTAGTAAACATTTAGAAGGGGGGATTACATATACAGTGTATATATATATCTATTACAGCAGTTATGCGGATCTTTTTTGCCATAACGTCCAGGCTGTGTGTTTGGTTTAACATCTGCATATTATGTGGTCCACTCTCCTCTTCCTTTTAACCCGTGTGCATTTTTATTATTTATTTATATAATTTTTTTAGCCTTATATATTTTCTGTATCTAGGTATATAAACCATGATATGCCTTGATCATCCCTCCCACATAGGAGGAGTTATGACATCATCTCATCATTGTTGCAATCCCCAGCTTTCTCACTCACCTGATATCATCTACATCGCATTAACTGTGACTACAAATATGGCTTTATTCAGTCAGCACATCAAGCCCCTGGACGAAGCAGGTGGCGAAACGTGCGTGTCGGGGCTCTTTTGTTTGTTCAGGATCCAGCGGTGACCCAGGCTGATTAATCTCTCCCCTGCTGCAATTTTCAATTTGGCGCTCTCACTGCTCATTTGAGCATGCGCATTGTGGCGATTTCACCTATCTGGACTCTCTACCAGCGCTCTAGTTGCAAACACCCAGCCACTATTAACCCTCACTTGGACCAGTGCTAAGTACTCCATTATACTTATTGTTGACATCTGTCTTTAGCTCTGCTGCTGATCGGTGTGTGCCAATTCAATGTGCAATACTCATACATGTTTGCTATACATTTCCAACTGTCTGTACACACATCAGCATATGCATCTATTTTATTGTGATAGACTTGTGATCTCTTTTATCAAATCTTGTATTATGAGCCAGTATTTTTGAATCTCTGGACATAGCCACCAGATATGGGCCATGTCCCCTCTATGTCCACAGCCTCTCCAGCATAGATCCGATGCCAGTGGGTAGATTTGCTTTAGTCTCACTGGGGTAAGATACCAGTGATACATGATTTTGTAAATATTCTCCTTCACCGTGGTACATATGGATGTTCCTGAGGCTGCGTCCCATATGTCTTCCCAGTCCTCCCGGTCTATAACTATGTTCAATTCCGCTGCCCACTTGAGCATATAATCGTGTGCGTTTGGATTTGCCGGGTTCTCCATGCCAGCATATATTTGTGTTATTATAACTTTTTAACGTGCTCCTTCTTGGCACAGTTTCTCAAATTTTGTGGGAGAGGGAAATTTCAATGTTGGGGACATTTTTTGTAGAAAGTGTCGAATTTGGAGAATTTTGAATGTATCTAGGTGAAGTACCTTCAATTTGGTGCGTAATTCATGGAGACTCAGGAACTGTGCATCGCTCAGCAGATCCTCGATCACCCTGATCCCCAATGATTTAAATGTGTCGAATTGTTTAGTTTCGCATCCTTGGGGGCATTTAGGATTGTTGAATAGTGGGGTTAGTTGTGAACTGAGGGAGGAGAGCTGGAATTTAGTTTTGGTTTTCACCCATATTTCCCATGTGTGTCTCATAGCTCCCAGTTTGAATTTGGGCATCATATCAGTTTCCCTGTCACCGCACCAAAGATAAGCTTGCAGAGAAGGCGTTCTGGAGTAGTGAAATTCAATTGCTAGCCAACAGAGCTGGTCTGGGTCCGAGTTCCACATGACCGCCTGTCTTAGTTGGGCTGCCTGATAATATTTAGCAATGTCTGGGACCCCCAATCCTCCTTTTGTCCTGGGCACCATAAGAACCGACCTAGATAACCTAGGTCTCTTCCCTTGCCAGATAAATTGAATTTTTTTATTTTGGATAGTCTTTAGTTCAAAGCCAAGGATATGGATCAAGAGTGTCTGGAAAAAGTATAATAATCTGGGGAGTATATTCATTTTTACTGAGATCATCCTCCCGATCCATGAGATCTGGTAGCTTTCCCAATGATCCAGGTCTTTTTAAATTTTCTTAAAGAGGTTTGGATAGTTATTTTGGTAAAGAGAGCCGTAATTCCTTGATACATGTACTCCCAGGTATTTGATATATGAAGGGCTCCACTTATAGTTAAAGTTTTGTTTCAATGTCCGCATCTCGGGCTCTGACAAATTTAGGTTGAGGACTTCTGATTTATTACTATTAATTTTATATCCTGATATTTTACCAAATTCCATTAATTCCTTGTGGGGATTGGGAAAAGAGATCTGGGGTTGCGTTAACGTTAGAATAATATCATCTGCAAATAACGAGACTTTATAATTTTTTCCGCCAATTGGTACCCCCTGTATATTTATGTTGTCTCGTATTTTAGACGCCAGAGGTTCAATTGTTAGGGCGAACAGGAGGGGAGATAGGGACATCCTTGTCTCGTTCCATTTGTTATGTTGAATTTCTTAGTGGAGCCACCCAGGAGTTTCACCACCGCAGATGGGCTGCGGTATAGCGCTTGGACCCCCTCTAGATACGTATCTTTGAAGCCGAATTTCTGCATTATTTTGTCAAGAAATAGCCAATCGATTCTGTCAAACGCCTTCTCTGCATCTAAGCTTAACAGAACCACTTTGGTAGCTGTGAGGTGGGCATGGTCAACGATATTTATAATTTTGCGGGTGTTATCTGAAGCTTGTCTGCCTGAGACAAACCCCACCTGGTCGTTGTGGATGAGTCTCGGTAAGATCGGATTCAATCTATTTGCCAGGATTTTGCTGTAAAGCTTGAGATCGTTGTTTAGTAGAGAGATATCTTTTGCATGCTAGAGTGCTAATCTGGGATACTTTTTTCTTTCTCATGTTCACATACTATATATATATATATATATATATATATATATATATATATATATATATATATATATATATAGTGTAAGAGAGCAGATGGCACACAAATACAGATGTAGATAGGTGCTAGTCCCATAAGTAAGGTATAATACAAGGCTCCTTACCAGGCAGACCATAGGATCCAGAGAATCCAGGGAACACACAGCAAGGAAGAGGCAGCACACTTAGTAATAATAAAAAAGGGAGTATTTATATATATATAGCACCATGGCTGGTCCAGCTATCTCTCTACCTTCCCTGTCACATAAGTTCTAATAAGATGAGACAGTGACAGGATATCCTATAGGGTTTTCCCCCTCCTCATGCTGACTTCCTGAGGGGCAGGAGTGGAGATGACACAGGGATCTGTTATAGCCAATGGTGGTACAGATACTGGGCCCTCCCTCTTTGAGCTTCAGGAAGGAAGTGCCTAAATTATTGATTGAAGTTCAGCCCCTTAGAAGTGAGATCTTCAGTTGGTTTCGAGCCTGCCACTGCATGGGGTAGGAGACTGTTGGTGACGTCGCCTTCCGGCTGGGAGGGAGACATATGCTCAGCCTCATGGACTGAGGGCAAAAAGCTAAACTAGCCAGGCCTCAATATTACCCACAGGCAAGTACCACCCAGAAGCTAGGGATCTATCCTATCAACTGAAGCATATGCAGTGATGACACCGGCAGTGGCTGATACAATAAATACATCCTGTATCATCCTCATTTATATTTCTGGCTCAGCGGCAGTCTGTTGTGGACAGAGGTATTGGGTTTAAAGGTTGTCATGGTGGGGCAGCCTTCTCCTCTGCTGAACCAACTACAGTATGTCTGGAGGCAATTACACAAAGAGGAAAAGAACCAGCGGATCCCCAAACAGACTGTCCTGTTCCCCCACACTATCACATCTCTCCTGTTTCCTCGCAGGTAACCAGCACTACATCAGAAGTAGCCTACTCAAGTTCTACCACAGGAGGGGGACGGGGGGGACGACATGTTATATATATTGTTGGTGCTACACTATGTGTAAGTTTTATTATATTCAGTGGGCACTGTGTGATGTGAGTGGGTGCAGTGTGCTGTGAGTGGGCGCAGTGACTGGGTGCAGTGTGCTGTGAGTGGGCCCAGTGAGTGGGCACAGTGTGCTGTGAGTGGGCGCAGTGTGCTGTGAGTCGGCACAGTGTGCTGTGATTGGGCACAGTGTGCTGTGAGTGGGCCCAGTGTGCTGTGACTGGGCCCAGTGAGTGGTCACAGTGTGCTGTGAGTGGGCGCAATATGTGTGTGTGTGTGTGTGTGTGTGCGTGCGTGCGTGCGTGCGTACATGCGTGCGTGCGTGCATGCGTGCGTGCATGCATGCACAGTGTGTTTTTTTCCACCGATTTTCGATCAATATTATAATAATAACGCTCAAACCGCATTATAAGCGGCTCGTGCTAAAACGGGTTGAGCTGTATGTGTTTTTTTTCCCCCGAAAATTAAATTAGACCGGCTGGCGCACTTAGTCAAAATTTATTGGACCGCAAAGGGTTAAAAAAATGTTTTTAATAAATTCCTAGTAAGAACAACATTCGTTTTTGACATAAGTTTATTTATTGTATTAAATTATACTACAATTAATCCTTGTTAAGTGTGTGTGTGTGTGTGTGTGTGTGTGTGTGTGTGTGTGTGTGTGTGTGTGTGTGTGTGTGTGTGTGTGTGTGTGTGTGTGTGTGTATGTGTGTATGTGTGTATAAATGTCGGATTTAGAAAAAAAAGCCAGATGTGAATGACTAGTTTCCTGCACCCTTTAACCAGTGTCTGGCTGCCCCTGCTTCACAATATCTAAAGCAGCAATCTCACCTGGGATCTTATCTGATCCGCAGTCCCTCAATGTCCAGGTACCCTCATTCCCGGTAATGTTATATGTTGGAGGGGAGGTGTTCCCTACATGTCTTCTGGGTTAGGGGGGATTCCGATGTCTCCCGTGTGAAGCTTGAGAGTCAGATCTGGAAGAAAGCAGTATAGGTTATTTCGGTGTAGGTATAGGCCAGTTAAGATATATAGGGTAAATAAGATATCCAGATCCAGAGTGTGAGACACAGAGAGAGTGTGAGACACAGAGAGAGTGTGAAACACAGAGAGAGTGTGAAACACAGGGAGAGTGTGAGACACAGGGAGAGTGTGAGACACAGAGAGAGTGTTTGACACAGAGAGAGTGTGAGACACAGAGAGAGTGTGAGACAGAGCAAGTGTGAGACACAGAGAGTGTGAGACACACAGAGAGTGTGAGACACAGAGAGAGTGTGAGACAAAGAGAGAGTGACACGGAGGGTGACGGAGGGTGACAGGGTGAGAGAGGGTGAGGCAGAGGGTGAGAGAGGGTGAGACAGAGGATGACAGGGTGAGACAGAGGGTGACAGGGTGAGACAGAGTGTGACAGGGTGAGACAGAGGGAAACAGGGTGGGTGACACTCTCCCACTTACATACACACAATCTCACACTTACACACACACATTCTCCAACTTACTTACACACGCACACACACACACACAGACACCAACCCCCTCCCCTCTGCGAGAGCGAGTGTCCGCTCTCTCAAACTCATCTCTCTCCCTCTTATCAGTGGTGCCAACAGGAGATGAAATATAGCAGTGACCGGGCGGCTGCTCTTATGGTTGAATCCGGCTCACTGGAGTGGTATGCCATCTCCCTCTCTTCCCCCCCCTCCCCTCTCTCTTACCTGCCATGAGAGTGAGGGAATCCAGCCTGGGGTTCTCCCTCCGTCCGCCTCGCCCACAATACACACGGAGGCAGCAGCAGCAGCAACACGGGCAGCACTTCCTCCAGACACACAGCGCCGCTCCGCAGACACATACAGCCACAATCTCCAGGCCTCTCGTCCCGGCAGTTGGTACGAGATCCTTAAAGTGCGGGAGAGCGTGCCTGTATGCGCCTGCGTTGATGCGTGGTGTAGCGTCACTGCAGTGTCTCCAAGGGATGTCTGCGGCTGGGCTATTCTTCCAGCGTCCCGCATTGCTAGGTGACCGTTTGATCATGTCCCGGCATCCTGAAATGAGCCGCAGCACAGCAGCGGCACCCGACAGGGGGTTAAATGCACTCGCCAGGGGGATAAATGCACTCGCCCCGGGGCGGTGCATTTGTCGAACACTATAAATATATATATATATATATATATATATATATATATATATATATATATAGAAACCCTGTCTTCCCATAAGAGAAGGCACAAAAGCAGCAACACTCAGATATAGCAAAAAGACATGTATTAGCAGTGACAAAACAGCACACTATAAACCCAACGTTTCGGTCCTGGCAGGTGCACCCCCCTGAGGTAGGTCCTGCCAGGACCAAAACGTTGGGTTTATAGTGTGCTGTTTTGTCACTGCTAATACATGTCTTTTTGCTATATCTGAGTGTTGCTGCTTTTGTGCCTTCTCTTATGGGAAGACAGGGTTTCTATATTGATTTCTATGGAGCATGCACCTTGACTTTACATTTGTTGCTTGGAGTGCTGGCTGCTGTTTTTTGTTATATATATATATATATATATATATATATATTATTTATGCCCCTGAGGAAGCCCTAGAGGAGAAACGCGTAGGGCAGACCCTGCAGTCATTGCAGGCATTGCAAACCGAGCAGAGTGAGACGCGCTGCAGAACGGAGTGGAGATAGCGCTGTGACGTCATTGGAGGTCGAAGTCTCGCGAGAATTGGAGCCGGAGCACGTGACGCGGAAGTAAACCAGGCTAGCAGCAGTGCAGTGGACCGGACAGCTTACTCTACGAGTGTGAGAGACTCAATTCAAACTCTCAACTGCTTGAAATTATTTCACACCATGTGAGTGAGATACTGTTTGTTATTTTTTAGATAGTTTTTACAATAAAAGGTTTTATACTATTTTTGTTCCATTGTCCCTCTTCCCCTTCCCCCCCCCCCCCCCTCCCTGGTGAGCTATATCCCATGCTAAGGAGACACGCAGCTACAGATGAAAAGGTGACCCCTGAAGCAAGCAGCAGTCGTGGAGAGTCTGAGATCCATGCAAACAGCAAAGAAATCCCAGCAGCAGTGTTCCTGAATCCCAGTGGTGGATTAAAGGCTTTTATTTGGCTGATTAAGTGTAAGTGTATACCTTACCACCTTAACTCTGAAAGTAACAGACATACTGTCCTATGATATTTTTCTCTTTGTTTCATTCCTGGCTTATTTGCGCCTAGGTCATCTCTTCTATATATATATATATATATATATATATATATATATATATATATATATATATATATATATATATATATATATATATACATTATGTACTGTAACTCTGAAAGACCAGTTACAAAGCTCTCCCCCTTGGGATTTAATCTGAGAATTGATTAATAACAATCCAACCACAGATTATTAATCCGCCATGTTGATTGTTGGTGATAGAAAAAAAAAATCTAAAAAGTCAAAAGGTGAAAATCCGTGGGCCAAAGGAACCAGACAATCCGAGGCAGATACAAATCGGCAAAAAATTTTTGCCTGTCTGTAGCTAATATAGCAGCAGGTACCACACTTGGAAAATTATGAAAATAAAATAATCCTTTAACTCATGCTTGCTCTTTGGTGATCTTGAATGGGATGTCTAAACTTCCTTCACTCTGTGGGGATGTTGCAGAGCCATGGTGCATGGACACACCAGATACAGAGAGACCTATTCTAGTAGCTCAGAATTGTGACAACCCGCTTCTAAAGTGCCCTTTAGAAGCAATTTTTTATGTTTTGCTATTTTGTAAACCCTTCTCATACAGTATGTGCAAACCATGCAACAAAATTCTTTTTAAGAAGCATTTTCACCCCGGCTGTGCAATTCCGCATGGAATGACCAAACTCGCATTTTTCCACACTCATTGTATTCTAGTATCTCTGAAAAGTACAAAAGGTTCTAAATAACTCCCATTTTTTTGAGGCAGAGAAGGAGGAGGTGGAGAAGACTTCCTAACTTAATACTAATACTATGTATATTTCCTCAAACGTCCCTCCAAATAAATTAAGGAGATATGTCTGTGCTGAAAAAGGAACATACCTGAGGTACCCTGGGAGATATGCTAATGTCTATACAAAGTATATTTACATGAGTCACAGATCTTAAATTATATTATTAAGACTAGTCAGTCTAAAGACCCTTGTGATAAATGGGGTACCAGTGTCAATCCCAACAGGATTAGAAGCCACAACTTCTGCTATTCAGGCCCTCTTCCTCCTAGTTATATTATTTACAAAATGTTTTTTTTAGAACATCCCCTAGAACATACAGTAGCAGGAGAACCCCCTGTGACTTATTTATATGGAAATTGAGCACAGAGAAGCCACACACAACAGATGGAACTGTCCAATTGTGCTTTTAATTTGCAGCATATGGCAACAGTTTCTGTAGTTCAGCTGTCAAATCAGACGGTGAATTCTTGGCTTCCACTCTTTGCCTAGTGTGTTTTGTTTTGTGACCTGATCAATATAGATTCCATCAGAAATGATTAAGGTGAAGGTAGCCTGGTACAACCAATTAACTGTGGGATGATTAAATGGGATTTTAAATTATGGTAGCGAATCATCCATATGCACACCTAATGAAAATGCAAGGTGCAGCAGTGATCCCTGTATACAGATAATCTCATATTTAAAGACACAACAAGTTTAAGACACCGTGAATGTCCTGATTGTGTAAATGAAATGTACTCATTTAGTCATCCGTGTCAACTCAGGTTATAAGAAAGACAGTGGATATGTAGGGATACCTACTAGGAAATGTAGTAAAGCATACAGTATACCTGTAATAGTAATTAATGGCATCATCTTGCAAATGCGTATAGCATGTTATCAAAAAAATATTCAGTAGGGGTTATGTCGAACTACGAAATACAACTTACAAAATAATACAGTTTTTTGCATACTGAAAAGTAATTTATTTCCAAAATACAGTAAGTATATAAATATGTATTTTGCTACATACAGTAGTTACATTGCAATAGAGTAGCTGAGGTTTATATAGCAGATTTTCAACTATGGAAAAATATCTGTGGATGTTATCAATCAAAATAACCTATACTCTTCTATAATGAAAAGACAACCATAAGAAATTCTATTTGATGCTGTGAACCTAAAATCACAGAGAGAATTAACCATCTAAAAGCACTCACATATACCAGTGATTCCTGTGATTTCACTGTCACTTCGAGGCAGAAGAAATAAACACACAACATAGAACAAGTAGGAATATTTAATGATTATTATTAAACTGTAATGACATTAGAAAGTGGACTCATTACAAAACTTAGGCAGGAAACATGGTGCCTTTTCATAGTTGGAATCATTAAAAAAAAAGTTGTTGTTTTGAAATGTTTCAATCTTATCATGCAGTCACTGAGTAACAACAGGGTTGTTGGTTATTAACGCTAAGCAATATGTCATTTCCACTTTCCTGTTTTGAAAATAGAAAATGCCCTGGCACATCTTTCAATCAATACATGTTTATTAAATGATATAACAAAGCAGCTTTGTACGTATAAGCTTTAGTCACTTATATAAAATGTGAAATCCCATGAAGCCATTCAAATAACAATCTTATGTAAACAACTTAACAATGTGATTGTCTTTTTAAACTAATCTAAGCATGATAAAAGAAAACACTTGGCTTAATTTTTTATTTTTTTGAGAATTAAATAGAAATGTCATTATGGCTCTTGAAAATTTTGTGTTTGTCATTTCTTCCAATTGTGCTCTTCTTCCACCAGTGAACATTTTGGGGAGTGTTTATAGTATCAGATAGGGTAGGAGATAGTTATTTTCAAGATTACAATGTATTCCCTTGTTTTTGGGAAGGGAAATATGTAGAGATTGGCGAAACCGTCCAAATCCATTTCCCGAATTCTCTCGCATTTCCCCCCCAAAATCCGTTTTGCAGTATAAAATCTGCTAACGGATTTGGTTGGTTTTAATCCATGTGGATTCATCAAAAACCGTCATTGGATACAACACGTGGACGGATTTGTAGAATCCAATCCAGGGCTTGGTAGATTCTTTGGAATCCGCCAACGGATTGCTGAATTCGCGGATTGGATTCTACAAATCCGTCCACAGATTGTGTAATCCGTGGCATGTATTGGTAATAAGAATGAAGAATATATGCAAAATGCAAATTTCCCTTTTTGAGATTGATCTGTTGAAAATCTGTGAACCAAAGGAACCGGCCGATCCGCTGCAGATCCAAATTCGCCAAAATAATTACCCCATCTCTAGGAATATGACATGGAAATGCCTATATTCCCTAGGGCAGGGTTTCTCAAACTTTTTTTTTCCGTGACCCGGTTATTTTTGAACTTCTCCTTTGTGACCCACTAAAAATGTTATCGCCTATACTGGCCAATAGGGCCTGCACAGAC
Source organism: Ascaphus truei (assembly GCF_040206685.1). NCBI lineage: Eukaryota > Metazoa > Chordata > Amphibia > Anura > Ascaphidae > Ascaphus > Ascaphus truei. The sequence goes on from NC_134485.1 coordinate 294,863,222, forward strand.
ACAAACACAGCCACTGATACACACACACACACACACACACACACACACACACACACACACACACACACACACACACACACAGCCACTGATACACACTTTATGAGGGAGCCAGGGACTTGTTCGGGACTTTATGAGGGGGCCAGGTGCCTTGGTACTTTATGAGGGGGCCAGGAACTTGGGTGGGACTTTATGAGGGGGCCAGGGACTGGGTGGGTGGGACATTATGAGGGGGCCAGGGACTGGGGTATGGGACTTTATGAGGTAGCCAGGGACTGGGTGGGTGGGTGGGTGTTCGGGACTTTATGAGGGGGCCATGGACCTTGGTACTTTATGAGGCGGCCAGGGACTTGGGTGGGACTTTATGAGGGGGCCAGGGACTGGGCGGGTGGGTGGGACATTATGAGGGGGCCAGAGACTGGGGTATGGAACTTTATGAGGAGGCCAGGGACTGGGAGGGTGGGTGGTACTTTATGAAGGGGACAGGGACTGGGTGGGTGGGTTGGTGGGTGGGACTTTATGAGGGGGCCAGGGACTTGGGTGGGACTTTATGAGGGGGCCAGGGACTGGGTGGGTGGGTAGGACATTATGAGGGGGCCAGGGACTGGGGTATGGGACTTTATGAGGGGGCCAGGGACTGGGAGGGTGGGTGGGTGGGACTTTATGAGGGGGCCAGGGACTGGGTGGGTGGGTTGGTGGGTGGGACTTTATGAGGGGGCCAGGTACTGAGTGGGTGGGTGGGTGGGACTTTATGGGTGGGCCAGGGACTGGGTGGGTGGGACTTTATGAGGGGGCCAGGGACCTTACACTTATGAGGGGGGCAGGGACTGGGTATGAGGGGGCCAGGGACTGGGTATGAGGGGGCAGGGACACTTGGGTGGGAGGCAGTGACTGGGTGGGTGACAGTGACTGGGTGGGTGGGAGACAGTGACTGTTTGGGAGAGAGTCACTGGGTGACAGTGACTGGGTGGGTTGACTTACCTTGCCGCCAGATGCTTTCCCCTGCTGCCCCCGATATCCCCTGCTGCCCGGGATGGGAGGTGGGCTTGGGGGCACGGGAGATGGGCTCGGAGGGGGTGCCATGGGAGGTGAGCTCGGGAAGCTGGCCGCGTGGGGAAGCAAGCCACAGTAGTAGCTTGTACTTCCCCCTCCGTCCCACGTTGGGAGCGGGGGGGAGGAAGGGAGCGGGCCCTGCTTGCCCTGCGCGTGGGACCAGGGGGGGGAGACACCGCGGGACCGGGGGGGGGGGACACACCGCGCGGCCAGCCTCGCTGCGACCCGGCAATTTTGGTGCCGTGACCCGGTGACGGGTCGCGACCCACCATTTGGGAAACGCTGCCCTAGGGTACTGGAGTTTAAAAACAAAACTGCCTTCCCATGTACTGAAGCGCCGACGAGCATTCTAAAACAAATCTGGGGCAATCACCAACAAGATCCAGGTACATGCTGGGTACATGCTGCAACATTTCAGTGACATTTCTATAGACCGACTAATGGTCCATCGGATTATCAGCGGGGGTCCCTGGCAGTCCCATTCAAACTGAATAGGACTGCTAGGGACCCATGCTGTGTTAATCCAATGGGCCATTAGTCTCTGCATAAATGTCACTGAAATGTTGCAGCATGTACCTAGCATGTACCTGGATCTTGTTGGTCATAGCCCCAGATTTTCCAAGGCAAGTTTAAGGCAAGTTTTAGAATAGGGAGGGGATTGGTAACCGTGGTCACAGCACTCCACACAACCAACGCTTGAAAAAGTAAAAAACTTTATTTAAATGCTACAGTGAGCATACAAGCACCACTCTGACGCGTTTCGTCTGTAGAAAGACTTTTTCAAAGAGTGAATATCCCCACAAATACCGGAACTTATATAGGAAGTGACGCATGTCATAGGTACCTCCCTAATTGGCAAGGACCTCCCTTTAAACTGTAATATTAAAGTCAAACGTCATTCCCTTAAAGGAACCAGGTATTTAAACCCCACATATACTATTAAAAAAATGCATTAATTACACGGGTTACATAAACTAGGATTAAAAACAAAGAATTAGTAATGCTCACTGATATATATAATCAAATAATACATGAACAACATGGAAACAGACTTATTATTACTTACAGAAAAAGAGAATGATGTGGAACCACTGTCTCTGATTACCAATTATTTGTATCATATAATTATACCATATGCACCACATATTATTGCACATATGTGCCAAGATTATAAAGTCTATAGTGTAGTATCATACCAAATGCAATATAGCGGATACAATATATGCAAATAGAAGTCCATGCAAACCTTAGTAGTCAGATGGTAATACATAATTATGACTATAATGGCAAAATACACCCCGACACTCCCTTGCCATTATAGTCATAATTATGTATTACCATCTGACTACTAAGGTTTGCATGGACTTCTATTTGCATATATTGTATCCGCTATATTGCATTTGGTATGATACTACACTATAGACTTTATAATCTTGGCACATATGTGCAATAATATGTGGTGCATATGGTATAATTATATGATACAAATAATTGGTAATCAGAGACAGTGGTTCCACATCATTCTCTTTTTCTGTAAGTAATAATAAGTCTGTTTCCATGTTATTCATGTATTATTTGATTATATATATCAGTGAGCATTACTAATTCTTTGTTTTTAATCCTAGTTTATGTAACCCGTGTAATTAATGCATTTTTTTAATAGTATATGTGGGGTTTAAATACCTGGTTCCTTTAAGGGAATGACGTTTGACTTTAATATTACAGTTTAAAGGGAGGTCCTTGCCAATTAGGGAGGTACCTATGACATGCGTCACTTCCTATATAAGTTCCGGTATTTGTGGGGATATTCACTCTTTGAAAAAGTCTTTCTACAGACGAAACGCGTCAGAGTGGTGCTTGTATGCTCACTGTAGCATTTAAATAAAGTTTTTTACTTTTTCAAGCGTTGGTTGTGTGGAGTGCTGTGACCACGGTTACCAATCCCCTCCCTACTTACGTCACTTCCGGATAGGAGCACGCCGACACCACGAGGAAGCAAAGATGGCCACCGGAGCATTCTGAGCAGCTTGCAGACCGGGTATCGTGAGTAACGAACTACACACTTAAAGCCATATTTTTATCAGGCAGCTTTGAGGCTAAACGGCACCGGTTTTTGATTTACCTCGGGGTCTTTTCTTTGAAGAGGCTCCGCTGTATCTCTAAGGATTGACCAGCCCACTGCTTGTATCATCATTGCTTTTCCTCCATCAATACTGCATAAGTTATTATTTTAGTGGTGTCAGCTCCAATATATATTGGAAGATTGCAGATTCTGTACCTTTCTGTGGTTTGGAGACTCGGTACTCCAAGGGTTAATACCCATATGTTCAAGTTTTAGAATACTTGTCAGCGCACCTGTAGTCTAATAGTATGTTTTATGGCTCTGCTATTTCTCATATAGGTGAAATTGATTTAACTCTAATCTTCCAAATTTATTTAGCAACATGGACATTTTTTAGCATGATTAATATATTGTTCAAATCAATTGTATTGCATACTGTATAAATATTACTAATTAGAGTCAATATACTATTACTTTCCTGAAGTAGTATCTATATGTGCAGTTTACTATTCCATTAGTTTGATGTGTCTGTGTAGTATATAGCTTTTGTTTTAGAAGTGCATAAGGGTTTCCACAAATACCTAATAGAATAAAATGGCATTTTATAGAATAATGCCGAATGCATGTACTGTATTTTCTTTCATTTCATTTTTCATGTTTGAAAACCCTGATCTATAAATGTAATTGATTGACATCTTAATGATGAGATCCTGCATTGGCAGTTGCCATGGTAATTTGATTGGTGGTTTGAAGGCCAGTGCTTTGGAATAAATTAGATGCTTACAGATTAAAATTTCCCTAGAATTTTATAGGGATGTAATTTATTTGCTCCAATTCATAATTTAGAAACATTATTTAAGTACTGTAAAAAAAAGTAAACACTTTCTGAAATTTACGACTGGTAAAACTAGTTTATTACAGTACCTGCACCTTAAATTTGGTGCAATAATTTTCTCTTATATCAATGTATGCGGGCGCCCAATATAAGAAAGTTGCTAATAACACTGTTTACATTGCTGATGCACAGATGTTATTATGAGCTGAGACCTGATGGATTTCATCAACACATAGAAAACAAGGAAAGCAACAATAATTAGGAATAACATTTGACATTTAATTTGCATTTTACGTTTAATCCTACACAATCACAACACAAACTTGATGTCAACAGAATATTGGGAGTTAAGTTATATGGGGATGAAATACTAATACACTGCTGACAAAACAGGTTATTTTTAAAACCAAAACTCACATACAGTGTGCTTATAACTTGTGTGTTTAACCAGTCGTTCTGTTTGGAATCTGGTAAAGAAGTAGTTGATTTGAAAAATAAAAAATCTGTAAAAGTGAAAGAAAAAACATGATATTAACCATACATAATAAATTGATGCATAACAAAAATTGGATCGCTACTCTTGTTCAATGGATCTAATTAACGGCTACAGTAGTATACCATTGGTCAACACATAGTTTAGTAAAAAGCCCAGACATCCAAGTCTTCATTTAACCCTTTCGGGGCCATACAATCCAATTTGTGAATCCAATAAGATTCTTGAGCAGATAACGCCTTAAGTCTATCTCCCCCCGTTCTATTGCAAGGAACATGTTTAATGCCCTTAAACGTTAGAAAGGAGGGATCTTTTTGGTGGTATTTCAAAAAATGTCTTGACACACTGTTTTTCATAGCCGTTCTTGATGTTACGAACATGTTCCTGTATACGAATTTTTAACATACGTTTGGTCCTTCCAATATAGTGGAGTCCACAGCAGCATTCGAGAAGATAAACTATATATATAGAATTACATTTGATAAAATCCTCAATATTCAATACTTCTTTCGAACACTTTGAGACAAATGTTTTGCGATTAGCATGCATATATTTGCAAATTGTACATTTGCAGCAATGAAAGTTACCCATCGGTTTCATGCCGAGCCATCTATTGACAGACTTGGGACATACTTGATGCCCAATGTCACTCGGGGCTAACAATTTTTTTAAATTACTGGCTTTTCTATAAATAAATCTAGGTCTGTCAACCAGGCTGCCGCCCAAAATCGGGTCACTACACAAAATAGCCCAGTTCTTGGCCACAATCTGTTCAATGTTCCTATGTACCGAATTAAAATTGGTAATAAAAGCCACATCTACCTTATTTGTGTCTCTACTACTGTTTTTTTTGGCCTTCTGTATCAACATATCATTCCTGTCCATCTGTTGAACCCTTTTTAATTCCTTCTCTAGATACTCAATACTGTATCCTCTTTGAACAAAACGGTCAACGAGTTTACCGGCTTGTTGCAGAAAAGTGTCATTATTACTGCAGTTCCTCTTTAGTCTCATAAACTGTCCTCCTGGGATGTTCTTAATCCATGTATTCTTATGGTTACTTGTGGCCATCAATAAATTGTTGGTATCTACTTCCTTGAAAAATGTTTCGGTTACAACTTCGCCCTCAGTGTAGAGGACAGTTTCAGATAGCCGTTCCGCAAACCTGTATGTAGAAGTCCTCAAGAAACATGAAATGATTATCTGGGGTAATATCCTGTGACTTCCCTTCCTTCTCTAATGGGGGTGCTAACCTCGTCTTGACCAATTCTAAAAAAGAAGGTGATTAACGGCCTGGTGAACGTGAATAGATACTACGTTTTTCACCTGTAGATGAAACCTTAGGTGAATTCGAATAGGAATCTTTCCTCATAATTGTGTAATTTTTGGTATTACTAGATTGATGGGGATTAGATCTAAAATTGGGTTTGTAATCTCGAATATAATTCTTACCCCTATAATTGGGATTACGGACATGTATATCCTGTTGATGGTGGGGACACTCCCTCCTATTACTGTTGTTTCCACCATCAGCATGATAGTTACCATGTGACTGATCATTGGATCTATAATTCTGCTCGTGAGGATTCCTCTGTCTAGAGTGAGATGAACGAGATTTATCTCTTGTATTTGGAATATAAGAATGTCCCATTAGTATTGATTAGAGAGAGGTCTGGGACCAGGCTTAATCTAGCAGAGAGAGAGGGAGACTGTCTTCAGGGTGAGACCACTCCTAATGGATAATCGCTGAAGCGGACTCCAGGACGTCACTGAGGAGATCGTGGATCAGCGGATCCTTTGTGAAGATATCTGTGGGCCCGGGTGCTGGAGTGCTCGGCAGGTATCATTAATAAGTGCACCAACAAAGTATATACACATAGTGGCAGCGCTGACCACAGAATAGGATGGAAAGGGTTGTACTGTGGACACGTGTGGGATACACGGTGGTGGGTTACTGGGATACGCCTTGCATGGTGCGTGGGCAAATGTACTCTTATTCATAATAGAGTGTAGCACATTTAGAGTTATGAGGTATCTATGTAAAATACAGTTCATTTCATTTTACAAGTGTGTGTGTTCATTGTGATTGAGTCCTGTGATGGACTCCTCCCACTCAGTTGTGATCCCTCACAGGTGAGGCGCTGCACCGTATTGTATGTAAATCCCCCGAGGCTATCCGTGGACCCTGTGAGCCAACAGGTAAAATGGCAGCACCGGTAGATTTCTGTGTTCAGGGGGATACAACAATGGGGGAAGGGGGAAAGGGATGGAGACCCTCGCATCAGCCTGTAGTAGGTGGTAAAGTAAAGACAACAACGGTGCAATAAGGGGAGAGAACAGAATTAATACCAGAGAACAAAGACACCCTATGGACAGCACTCGTTGTGTGTGGTAATGTAATGGTGATAGACTTAAAATTAAAATGCTTTAATTATACTAGTTAAAATAAGTGTCAAAATCGTTGAAATCAATGGACAACTGACAGTGGTAACACAACACATAAAACAGACAAAAATACACAATACTAAAACTGAGATCTAGGGGCAGAGGTGAAGATCCAAACTATCTGCTAATTAGCAGAGAGAAGCTATCATGAACTAAATAGTTAACCCCCTAGTTCAGCAATGACAAGGTTAAAAAGCCTGTAAAATAGATACAGGTGACGGTGGACTGACCATGCACATGTATATACTGAAATGCTATGTAGAGTATATAACAGTTGAGTGAGAGCTCACTAATAATTAGAATCGTATAGCCACAAGAGGCAACAATGTTCTAATAACTCTGGTCGTGAAGGACCCCTAAGTAGAGGGTTAAACAAGCCTAATAATAGACAGGTAGAGATAGTGGTCAAGATCTTCGTGAGTAGTGTGCACAGGAGCTCACAAAGTGTGATACTTAGCTCTGGGGCACGGATCTAGTCCGTATCCAGTTATAGCCACCTAGTTCAAATGTGCCACAATAGCAAGCTTCATCAAGCCTCACAATACACAGAAGAAAATAGTTAACAGGACTGTCATGAATAGTGTGCACAAGAGCTTACAAAGTGTAATACTCAGCTCTGGGGCACGGATCTAGTCCGTATCCAGTTATGGCCCCCTAATTCAAATGTGCCACTATAGCAGGCTTGATCACAGACATCAGAGAAATAGTGAGCAAACACACACAGATGGCCGAGGGGAGGAAGGGATAAATTCAATGCAGCAAATGTAAACAGCAGTTACGCAAGAATACTCAGAGTAAAGTAATGGTGTGTACACCGTACCCCTATCAAATGTATCGAGCCCTCGTCAAAGCTCACGAAACAAAGTAATGCTGAAATTAGTTAGATGCTGTGAATCCAGCATGCAAAAGCATCATAACATATACAGTATAGCAATTAGAAGCCAACATAGTATCCCTTCGCGCATACACCGGCACTTAGCAGTGCCTCTCACCCTCTGCCTGGCATGTGAGCGTCATGACGTGATGACGTCAGTCCTGTAGCCGCCTCCCACCTGACGCACGTTTCGCTGGGGCGCTTTTTCAAAGGTGGTGACGTGGAGAGCTACACGCAGGATATATATAGTGTGTTGAGTAACCAACGTATGCAGAACAGCTGAGTATAACCACTTGTTTCTATTGCAGGAGAACGGCAGATGTCTTGTTGCTGCAGACTGGATCGGGGGAGCCCAAACAATAAAATGTTGTGAAAACAGACAATGTGTGATATTTATTGATTCAGGAGCTGTATGGATAAAAGGATGTCTTAATGTACCTAGTAGGACAAGGTCACGAAATATAAAGGTGGAATGATCTTGAGTCCAAACCCTGTGCATGATGGATAATGCAAATAGATCACAGACCAAAAATCCAAGGGGTCAAGTAGAATGATACTGGCAATCTAGATAAAGGGAGAGAATAGGAAGCCCTCATTGATCCCTCTAGGTGCCAAAGTACCTAATAAATAAATCCATTTGGACTCCTTTTGTAAAATGAGACGATTCCAGTCTCCCCCTCTTGGGCTAGAGGGGACGCTTTCAATCCCTGTGAAACAAAGGTTTGAAATGTCACCACCATGCACCTGATGTATATGATTGGCTAGAGGGGTATCCAGATGATTCCGTATCGCCCCTAGATGTTCCAGAATACGTTGGCGGAACTCACGGATGGTCTTGCCAACGTATTTTTTGGTTCACTGACAAGTGACTTGGTAAATAACCCCCTTTGTCCTACAGTTAATAAACTGCCTGACTTTGAAACATTTCGTATTGTACCAATTAAAGAAGGTTTTTGAAAGGGACAGATGGGTACAAGCCTTGCATCCTTGTCATTTAAAGTTCCCCACTGATCTATTAGTTAGCCAGGTACTTGCTGCTAATGGTCTCAGGTGACTGTGGACTAGCTGGTCTTTGAGATTTTATGCCCTTCTGCTGACCAGAGTTGGTGTAGGTCGCAGGACGTCATTGAGGTCTAAAACCTGCAAGAGAACAGGCCAGTGTTTCTTTAGTATGGCATTAATCTCTGACCATTGATTGTTAAATGTTCCCACAAATCTGATGAGTTGGAGTCTTCAACTGGGGTGCGATAGTTACTCAATAGAGAGGTTCTATCTGTAAATTTTGCTCTCCGATAAGCTTTTCTTATACATCGGTGGCTGTACCCCCTTTCAATGAATCTTTCCCTCATCTTTTGTGCTTCATACTCAAAAGCTGTGATGGTGGAGCAATTCCTGCGGATCCGCAGAAATTGCCCAACAGGGATACCCTCCTTAAGTCGCCTTGGGTGGTGGCTTTCGTAGCGCAGAAGGCTATTAGTAGCTGTCTTTTTTCTGTGGATTGTAGTTTCCACTCTATCATCATCACCTCTAGAGATTTTAAGGTCAAGGAAGGTAACCTCCTGTGTATCAATTTCGTAGGTTAAGTGAAGGTTAAACTCATTATTGTTGAGTATGTTGATGAATTCAATAAATGACGCCCTGGTCCCCTGCCAATCTTTAATTGGAACAATACGAAATGTTTCAAAGTCAGGCAGTTTATTAACTTTAGGACAAAGGGGGTTATTTACCAAGTCACTTGTCAGTGCACCAAAAAATACGTTGGCAAGACCATCCGTGAGTTCCGCCAACGTATTCTGGAACATCTAGGGGCGATACGGAATCATCTGGATACCCCTCTAGCCAATCATATACATCAGGTGCATGGTGGTGACATTACAAACCTTTGTTTCACAGGGATTGAAAGCGTCCCCCCTAGCCCAAGAGGGGGAGACTGGAATCGTCTCATTTTACAAAAGGAGTCCAAATGGATTTATTTATTAGGTACTTTGGCACCTAGAGGGATCAATGAGGGCTTCCTATTCTCTCCCTTTATCTAGATTGCCAGTATCATTCTACTTGACACCTTGGATTTTTGGTCTGTGATCTATTTGCATTATCCATCATGCACAGGGTTTGGACTCAAGATCATTCCACCTTTATATTTCGTGACCTTGTTCTTCTAGGTACATTAAGACATCCTTTTATCCATATAGCTCCTGAATCAATAAATATCACACATTGTCTGTTTTCACAACATTTTATTGTTTGGGCTGGCTCTCCCCCGATCAAGTCTGCAGCAACAAGACATCTGCCGTTCTCCTGCAATAGAAACAAGTGGTTATACTCAGCTGTTCTGCATACGTTGGTTACTCAACACACTATATATATCCTGCGTGTAGCTCTCCACGTCACCACCTTTGAAAAAGCGCCCCAGCGAAACGTGCGTCAGGTGGGAGGCGGCTACAGGACTGACGTCATCACGTCATGACGCTCACATGCCAGGCAGAGGGTGAGAGGCACTGCTAAGTGCCGGTGTATGCGCGAAGGGATACTATGTTGGCTTCTAATTGCTATACTGTATATGTTATGATGCTTTTGCATGCTGGATTCACAGCATCTAACTAATTTCAGCATTACTTTGTTTCGTGAGCTTTGACGAGGGCTCGATACATTTGATAGGGGTACGGTGTACACACCATTACTTTACTCTGAGTATTCTTGCGTAACTGCTGTTTACATTTGCTGCATTGAATTTATCCCTTCCTCCCCTCGGCCATCTGTGTGTGTTTGCTCACTATTTCTCTGATGTCTGTGATCAAGCCTGCTATAGTGGCACATTTGAATTAGGGGGCCATAACTGGATACGGACTAGATCCGTGCCCCAGAGCTGAGTATTACACTTTGTAAGCTCTTGTGCACACTATTCATGACAGTCCTGTTAACTATTTTCTTCTGTGTATTGTGAGGCTTGATGAAGCTTGCTATTGTGGCACATTTGAACTAGGTGGCTATAACTGGATACGGACTAGATCCGTGCCCCAGAGCTAAGTATCACACTTTGTGAGCTCCTGTGCACACTACTCACGAAGATCTTGACCACTATCTCTACCTGTCTATTATTAGGCTTGTTTAACCCTCTACTTAGGGGTCCTTCACGACCAGAGTTATTAGAACATTGTTGCCTCTTGTGGCTATACGATTCTAATTATTAGTGAGCTCTCACTCAACTGTTATATACTCTACATAGCATTTCAGTATATACATGTGCATGGTCAGTCCACCGTCACCTGTATCTATTTTACAGGCTTTTTAACCTTGTCATTGCTGAACTAGGGGGTTAACTATTTAGTTCATGATAGCTTCTCTCTGCTAATTAGCAGATAGTTTGGATCTTCACCTCTGCCCCTAGATCTCAGTTTTAGTATTGTGTATTTTTGTCTGTTTTATGTGTTGTGTTACCACTGTCAGTTGTCCATTGATTTCAACGATTTTGACACTTATTTTAACTAGTATAATTAAAGCATTTTAATTTTAAGTCTATCACCATTACATTACCACACACAACGAGTGCTGTCCATAGGGTGTCTTTGTTCTCTGGTATTAATTCTGTTCAGGGGGAAACAGGGCTACATATACATGGTGATTCTACTAAAATTATATATATATATATATATATATATATATATATATAACAAAACAACAGAAATGAAGTAGCGCCGCTAAATAACCAGTTAATTTAAAGATATTAATAAGAGGAAAAAATAGCTAATAGGAATGCTTGAGGGGGCAGCTAGATGAGGCTAATACACTATGATAAAACTTTATAAAAATACAAATGGCAATACAAACTCTTGACAAAACCCTAAAGGAAAAAATGTAAAAAATCTAAAAAATATATTTAATAATAAAAAATGTATAAAAAATTGTCAAAAGAAAAATATATAATAAAAAACCTTAAATACATAAAGTCCTGTTCCAGTGGAAATGTCTTTGGTTTCTTGCAGCCCGTTCCAAAGGGATCACCAGTCCCTAGTGATATCTAGAAAAAAGAACAAGAAAGAAACAGGCGCACACCTAGTGCATTACCACAATTAAAATGTATTGAATGAACATAAATCTGACAAATGGCCACTCACAAGGATACAGCAAATAAAAGCATTTATGAGATAGGCTCTCATGTGCCTTGCAGCTCAATCACCAGCAACCGTCCGCAGTCAGTGGCGTCGTCACGTGGATCTCCTTCGTGAACCGGAACCGGAAGAGGGTTCTTTCACCTTCAATGCTCCACACCATTAGTCCCTCCGGGGAACAGGCACCTCAGATGTAGTATAGATGAGGTAGCAGGCCGGGAGAGCAGCAGCACACGGGAGCCAAAAGTTCTAAATCAATCTGCATCAATGTTTGTGGGCAAATGGCGGCCGGATTCTAGCCACGCCCTACGCGTTTCGTCATCAAATGGCGACTTCTTCAGGGGATACCCCTCAAGCATATGTCTTTGGTATTTATAGGGAGGTAAACAGCAAATAGCCAATAACGAATTAATGATTTAAAGCAATTGGTTAAATCAATTTACACATATACATATGTACAACTAAAGCAAATATAAGCAAATTCTAAGTATTCTGAGGACCCCATCGATGTCCAAGGATTGATATATCCACTACAAATTGAAACAACATAACCAGTGTTATAAGTGTGTTAGATGTCACTAATGATGTGAATACAATTGGTAAGTGGAAAAATAGCAGGCTAAATAGGTAAACAAACAGCACTATAAGGTATATGATAATTAGATGTGAAGATTGCATTAAGGCATTCTAGAGAGTATAATCAAAATAAATAACATAAATTATATGAAACAACTGATATGTTTGATAAGGTTAAATCTGTTGCATATAGAAGTTAGTGACATCTCAAATAAGGAGATCACGATTGAATGGATCATAATAAATGAATGGCTGTATAAATTGACAATAAACATTTTCATTCTCATTTTTATTTAAACCAATGACACCCAATAGAAAAATAAACAATTACCTGGTATAATCCCAGGATGTATGCATGATTGTGAATAATATTAAAAAATATATATATGATATATATATGTGATGATGTAAATAATAAAAAATATTAAAAAATATATAAACTATAAATTATTTAGTTTATATATTTTTTATTATTTACATCATCACATATATATATCATATATATATTTTTTAATATTATTCACAATCATGCATACAATACATAGTTCATTCTTACATTTACTAGAACACAGCATTCATAATACACTTTTGAATTAGTTCAAGCCACCATTGCTCTCGTTTTATCTGTCCTTGCCTTTGGATCCATCTTTTTTGCTTCCTCTGACTCCCTACTGATATCCCAACAAGGGGTTAACATCCTGGGATTATACCAGGTAATTGTTTATTTTTCTATTGGGTGTCATTGGTTTAAATAAAAATGAGAATGAAAATGTGTATTGTCAATTTGTAGTGGATATATCAATCCTTGGACATCGATGGGGTCCTCAGAATACTTAGAATTTGCTTATATTTGCTTTAGTTGTACATATGTATATGTGTAAATTGATTTAACCAATTGCTTTAAATCATTAATTCGTTATTGGCTATTTGCTGTTTACCTCCCTTTAAATACCAAACACATATGCTTGAGGGCCCCCCTGAAGAAGTCGCCATTTGATGACGAAACGTGTAGGGCGTGGCTAGAATCCGGCCGCCATTTGCCCACAAACATTGATGCAGATTGATTTAGAACTTTTGGCTCCCGTGTGCTGCTGCTCTCCCGGCCTGCTACCTCATCTATACTACATCTGAGGTGCCTGTTCCCCGGAGGGACTAATGGTGTGGAGCATTGAAGGTGAAAGAACCCTCTTCCGGTTCCGGTTCACGAAGGAGATCCACGTGACGACGCCACTGACTGCGGACGGTTGCTGGTGATTGAGCTGCAAGGCACATGAGAGCCTATCTCATAAATGCTTTTATTTGCTGTATCCTTGTGAGTGGCCATTTGTCAGATTTATGTTCATTCAATACATTTTAATTGTGGTAATGCACTAGGTGTGCGCCTGTTTCTTTCTTGTTCTTTTTTCTATATATATATATATATATATATATATATATATATATATATATATATATATATATATATATATATATATTATTTATATATCCATTCACAACATTTGGATGAACACCTGTTGCAAAATAATTGCACCAGATTTACTATAAGACACTTTATTTTGATGTAGTATAATATAGTGTTCTTCAGCACATGAAAAAAAAGTAATAAAGGCTCAACAGAAATCCAAAAATGATTCAAATAAATACAGATATCTAACTTATACGGAGTGATTAGTAAATGAATAGAGCAATGATCATGAGTTGAGTATGTCTAATGACAAAAGATAAACTACTTATTCACTCCTGTAGATACATTATACTGACAAGAGAAATGCACAATGGGGCCGATTCACTAAGCTACGTTAACTAGCGCTAAAATGGGTTATATCGCTCGGCCTTTAAGATGACGTCATGAAAAGAAAGATGGCGGCCTCACATGGTACGGTAGCCAATCAGAGCGTGGGGAATACATCCCAACTCTGATTGGCTCAAGTACCATGTGACACGCTTTCAATAATGTCACATCCGTTCTCCCCAAAGCCTCTGTCACGTGGTCTACTTGAGCCAATCAGAGTTGGGATGGAGTTCCCACGCTCTGATTCGCAACCGTACCATGTGAGGCCACCATCTTTCTTTCATGACGTCATCTTAAAGGCAATTGAAGTACAGCCAATTCTGATTGGCTGTGCTTTCATTGCCTTTAAATGACATCATCATTATTTTTTCCGGCCAAAACACATGGTTTTCACGGTTCAATCAGGACCGTGAGAATCATATGACGAAAATGTGACATCATAGGCCTTTAACAGCCTATGTCGTCTCATTTTGAGGCTAGACACCGAGGAGGAAAGACCTCCTATGAAGAAAGAAGACCAGGTTGTGGCGGATGAAGATAAGAAGACCCCGGAAGAAGATAGAAGAAGACAGAAGAAGACGGAGAAGACCCCAACTATGGATTATAAATAGAAAAATGAAGATACAGACACCTGTGGATGGTAATGTTTTTTTTATTTTATGGTTACCTGATTCCTGTTGTTGGATTAGCTGCTCCAGTGCTTCCGGTTCCCCTTGATTGCTGTGACTGGTTCATCTAATGGTAAGTACAAAAAGAAAATGTATTTTATTTTTATTTTACAGGTCTTTTGGATTTTTTTTCCTGACGTCCATTTTTTTTTTATGTCCATTTATTTGGCCGGAATGTATGTATTTCATGGGTATACATACGTACAGGACAAATCAGTGGTTGTATTGTATGTTCATTTTTAATGTGATTCAATTGTTTTGAATGCTCTTTTATTGCACCTGTATTTATGTCTGTAAACTATAGATAGACATACATACAGGTATAATAAAAACGTGTTGGCTTGCCTTGTTTGTATGTTTTTTGGAATTGCAATTTGCTGCTTTGTGTTAAAATGTGTTTATAATGTACATGTCATTTTTGCAAATGTTTAATTAAAGGCTGGTTGCTATAGATTATTTTATTGGCTTATTTTTGGAAGATAGATTTATTTTGATGGTTACTTTGACATAGATTATTTTTCACAATGGTTTGTTTGTTGGATTTGAAGTGTGTAATTGATTTGTATTGTAATTGATGGTGATTGGATTAATTGATGGTAAATTAATTGTGTTGATGCTTTGTTTTTCTTTAATGATTGTATTTGTATCTTGTTTGGATTACTGTATTTGATTTGGAGCATTGTTTGACATAGTATATATGATGCAAATATTAATTGTATCATGTACACATTGTCAAATTGAGTGTTTGTATTTGGATTTATTAGATATTGATTGAGCTTGGTGCTGTTTGATATTGGGAGAGATTTGTATTTGGCCATGTACAGTATTTATTTGTATATTGGTTAATCATGCATGTACAGTATATATATATATATATATATATATATATATATATATATATATATATATATATATATATATAATGAAGCCACTGTACAAATAAATGGGTGAAGGGTGTGTGTCGGGTCAGGGTGGCTTAACCCCTTAATGACTGTAGCGGTTAATAACCGCTAAGGTCATTAAGGGGTTAGAGGACATTAGTTTGGTACTTTTTCTTATTTTGTATATTTTTCAGTACCCCAGTGTATGGACGGGGAGGAAGATGCGGGTGGCCTTCATCGTGGGTGCCGGACAAGGGTGAGTACAACATGTATTTATTGTATTAATGTATATTTAATGGGCAAATGCATTATTATCCATATGTGGATAATAGTAATTTTGCACATTAATGTAGTGTATGTGTTAGGGGACGGGGGTATTTTTTACAGTATTGTTTAATTTTTGGGTGCACACCATTGGTACCGCAGGCCCGCGGGGACCCCCGGATGCCCCTGGACGGCCGCGGGGACCCCCGGATACCCCCGCAGGGACCCCCGGATACCCCCGCGGGGACCCCCGGACACCCCCGCAGGCCTGTTGTATGGATTGTGTGCCAGCAAAAAGGTAAACAATTAAATTTTTTCTAAGTCCAGCTTCTTTTGCGCCTGCCTTTTGCTGGCACGTTTGTTTGGCACGTTTTTTAAGGCCGATTCACTTAGCGCTGCTTAGTGAATCGGTAGTACTGGCAAAAATCAGCGCAATAGGCTGATCGTGCACATTTTGCGCCGAGGGCAAAAAAAATACCTTTTAAGACCGATAAAGCGCAGTTATCACTGCTTAGTGAATCGCACTGCAGCCTTACTGGGCTTAAAGGGTACTTTGGCTCTTAAAGCCACTTAACGGAGCTTAGTGAATCGGCCCCAATATGCCACCTGAGGAAGGGGGTTCCCCCAAAACATTATGCACTTGGTTATAAATGTTGGTAAATACATATTTAAAGATCCAATTATGTGACTCTTAGTTGAACAGTGCGGCAAACAAAATCTGTTTTTGAAGATTGTAATTTCTCGTGAGCTCCTTTTCTCTGCTGTCACAAACCAAGTCTTGGTGACCATGTCTGACACTGTAAATAATCAATATTCTCTAAATCTGACATTTTGTGCAAATATTTTAAATAACTCTAGTGTAAACATCCCTAAACTGATTTCTGTCAAATAAGAAATTGAGCAATAGCGCTGCAACAAGGGAAGAAGTGAAAACTTCTCTTGCCCTAATACACATATTCAATCTTTCAGATGAAACAACACGTGTAATGACATTATGTTATTACTTTCATATTGGATAGCCTTCAGTAGATATCTTTCATCAAATGCTTTTGAAATATAATTTATTTAGTGGACTGATTGAATTTTAGGACACTTGATCCTTTATAAAACCTGAGATGTTCCTTGTTTAATCTAAATTGATTTTTTTTTACCAAGATTAACAGTTACTTTGGAATAATAAAAATACACATCCTTATGACCTTATCATTTAGAGATATGGTTTTCAGTGGGTGTTAAGTGTATTCTTAAACATAATTCAGCATAAATAATATAAATCTTAACATTTTTAATATACACCAACTATTATCAAGGCTTAAATATAAAAAAGGTGTACAGGTATATCTTTATAACATTACCACGTTGCCTTCCTACAGAGAGGAAGTGTATGATATGTCAATAAGCACTATAGTTCAGATTAAAGATATTAAGGAAGAATTGAATTACTTTTATAGGGACAATAACAATGTTCTTATTCCAACGGAAGGTCTAAAGAATCAATTATCTTCTTACACCATATCTTCCTGCTCAAATCACTATAGCAGCTAGTATAATTAATGTAAGATTATCAAACTTTCCAGACAATAAAAAGCTAAACAGTTAATCTTACTGGTGTCTATTTAATAAAAAAAAATGAAAAGCTGCTTACAAATGATTATATTTGTACAAAGTCACATTTTGTCATGTATTCACACTTAACACAAAAACACCTATTATAAAACACTATTCTCATAAAATAGATACTATATTTTGGTGTACTCTTATAGCATATATGCTATTTTTATTTTCAAATAGTAGCATGATCTTGCTAAATCATGTTTCAAACATGCACATCCATGCACACACTAAAAAAAGCATACAGAAAACTTTAAATACAAAATGTGACTGAATCTGTAATGTAGTTGGTGTCTATTTATTTAACAGATTGAGATGCCTATTTTATTTTTTCTGTACAAATCCTAACAAGAAAAAGAAAAAGAAACCGCAATATAAGCATGTAGAAACTTGAAAAAAGTACTTGAAAGAAATAGCAATGTTAAAGTCCTGATTTCAGATTTCGTACCATCAAAAGAAAAACATATTTAATTTTTACAATATACCAAAATATACATCATTTACACTATTTGTGTTAGTCCTACTTTACAACCTCTGTAATGTTTTCTTTGTAATTTTCTGGAAAATGATTATTCAAAAATGTCTGTTCCCAGTGTCTGTTACATGATCTTAATCTGTTCCTTTGTTTGAGAGTAAAACAGAAAATTCTGTTATTTGTGGGACAGCCATTGTCAAGGGATAATACACACCCTGCCAGTCCTCGCCTCCTGAGAAATAATCAGTCCTACTCTTAATGCTTGTGGGAAATAATCTAAACTAATCCTCACCCTGGATAAGAATTGTACTAGGATAAATCTCTCACCATGCTAGGTTGATTAGCACTGAAGTAACAGCTATAACAGGGAGAAAATGAGCCTTGTTTGTTCTGCTGGATGAGTATTACATCAGGGCACATTTTTTTCACCCATTTTAAGTAAACGGAGGGTAAAAATAACCCAGGACAAAAGGCAGCCCTGTATATGAACTGACCTAATGTTCAAATTGAATACTAGGTGAGAAATAGTGTAGCCTCATGTTCATTTTGTCAGAGAAAAATGCTAGGGTAAGAAGCAGGCTGACAGAGTTAGCACAGGTATTTTTATATGTTGTGTACATTAGTGATAACTATGCAAAAGCTACTGAGAATTTTCTTAGGCTATTTCTCCGTTTAATTATTATTGCCCAGGTTGAGAACTATTCTATATCACCATCATCACAAGATATGAAAATTAGAGATAATAATGAGTTTATTTGGTACAATGTAATGTATAGTTTCACCCAGAAAAAAATAGAATTTATTTGTAGAGTTAGGGAAAAGTGGATTCGGTATTAATTAAGAATGGGCAAGTTCATGAGTTTGAAATTTGAATTTCACAAACTTCTAAGGTGTAGACACATAGAAGTCATTAATAATGATCATTACTGAAATGGAGAAGGGATATTATTTTTCTTCATTTTAGTGGGTATCCTCAAAGCTAATAAGAGGCAAACATAATGTCCGTTCCTAAATGGTCCGTCCCTATTAGCAGTGATTTTCAAATCTCAGGGACGTGTTTACCAATACACTGCACATATGCATTGGTCAAACTTTAACGTGCACGCTGAAACATGCTTTACAGATTGGCAAATTTAAACCTAAAGGTGATAGGAGTTAGAATGCACTGTTTAGTAAATCTGGGTCATAGTTGTAGCCAGGTCCCCCTCTTACCTCCAGGCTGCGTGAGGGGGACGGCTGTGTGGTTGCTGCAGGGAGATTGTGAGACGGCGGTGGCCATTATACCCATAGATCTGCTGGTAACTACAAATCCCAGCAGCCTCAGGGGCTGCAGACCACAGCAAATAGGGCTGCTGCATTTATAACAGTTAAAACAGTGATAACAGTTAGGGCAGTTGGGAGCAGGATACAGAAGAGTGAGGTAGGGTCCCAGGTGCTAGTAGCCCTGGGACTAGGTCAGCTTTCCCCTGCAGGCCCCACTTAGTCCCCTACTCACTGTAGGCACCAGCAACTGTATAGGGAAGCCCATAGTTAAGGACCCTTTTTCCTGTGCTGTGCAGTATCAGGGACACAGTGTCCATGTCATGTGGTGACGCATAACTTGTGGTCAGGGATCAGACCACCTACATTCAGAGACTGCCTATGGTGGGATGCTCCTGCTGGAAAACACCCCACACGGAGGCAGAAGGCATAATTGGAGCAAATTGCCAGTGACTGTTGTTCAGCTACACCCGGGGGCTGGAGCACCCAGGAAGGTATCCACATATGTGCACCAACATTCACGTGGGCAGCACTGTCTCATACTTGGGTGTGGAAAGGCCATTGGGGTCTGGACACTGACACACTGGTGCCCCTGCACCCAAGTACTGTGGGGATATTCCGAGGGTTGGTATACATACAGTATGTCTATTGCTGTTCCTATTGATATCATTGTTTATTACCTCCCAGTAAATATTGTTTCCCATACTTTGTGTGTGTATTACTGGGAATATTGTCTTGGGAGGGGTTATCCTACTATGTGAGGATCCTTCTAAGGTAGAGGCGCTGTTTAGTGGATATACAGCACTGTACATACACCTCAGGATCCCCGGTGGATGAGGATCAGGCCTCCTGTTTGCAACACAGGTATAGCAGCACACATAGTCGTCCTGACACAGGGGGAATGGGGGCTACATTGTAATTGGAGGTACTAGGTATTTTAGTGCCAGGGCAAATACACATACAAATTAAATGTCCCAGGCGCTGTGCAATAAAATCCAATAGACCCAAATACCGTGAACCAATTGGGCAGTCTTTAGTATAGGATTCCTATGTCTGATAGATGGATGTTTTGATAGTTGATGGACAGGTAGGGGTGTTTTTCTATTTTGATGTGCTGGTGTCCCTGAAATTACAGAAAAAAACACAGCAGGGCACGCCAATTGCGTGGTATGTTTTGTCAATAGCCCCCTATCTAGAACCCTGAAATCCTACTTACAGGATATAGGCTCTCCATGTACAGTTGAGAGAATCTGTGCCACACGTCCCTGCTCCTTAGATCGTCTCACGGATCCCACGTGGTCTCGTCTGCAGGAGTCCCCTCACTCAGCGATGATGTACTCCAAGCTCCCACAGATGTTTGCGTGCGGGAGGGGGGGGGGGGTTAGAAGGACGGGGAAGATATGAACAGAACTAGTGTGATAACGTCTGGGGTTTTATTAACATAAAAACAACAAGAAATCGCACTTACAATGTTAAAACTTCTCAAGCACAGCTCTCATTGCCGTCCGCAACCTGTGTGGTTCCAAATGCTGCCAATGGGAGGATCGCCGCACACCGCACTCGATCCCGGAAATCGAAGTGACGTCAGTGGTAGGGCAGACCAGACTCTCCTTGCACTAGGAATTACGGGTGCCCGAACAGCTCAATTCACTAGGCTCCTCCTCCCTATGCGTTTTGTGACGAGTTGTCACTTCCTCAGGGGATAATGGAGCCTAGTGGATAGGCTATTTATATGCCAATCTTAAGTGGAGACCCTCCTACAAAAGGGGATGGACTATCCTTGACAGCTACACAATAATAAAGACTGCGATCTTATTAAAGGCAGAATGGGATCAAGAGTATTAATAAAGCATATCTAATCAACTGGAAGCCATCAATCGCATATAGATTAGAATAATAGCCTGAATTGCTAGTGAATTGATTGATACATAATTCTAAATGCAACATATATGATCAACTATTACTAAAAATCACATAAATGTTAAAAAATAACACCTATAATATAAATTGCATACAAATCTAAAATACATATATGTTTTAAAATAACAATAGCAGATAAAAAAGTTTATGTACTAATATTAAATGAACATGAAATGAACACTGATACTAGATGAACAATAAAACCTGTAGAACAATAAAGCATAAACGCATAGCTAATTTACTGATCTTTTATTGCACAGCGCCTGGGACATTTAATTTGTATGTGTATTTGCTTTATACAGATTTGGAATAATCTGTTGATTTTTGATCCACAGGCTGCTTTAATGTTTGATTAATTTTTGATCAATTTAAAGTTAATCACTTTATTTTTGGTTATCACTGTTATCACTCTATCACAATCATTTATTGTAGGTCAGCGCTTCATAGAGGGCTTATAATTGTTTGTTTGCCTGTATTTAGTGCCAGGGCAAGTAGAACCAACATTCTCTCACCCCTCATTCTTTCCATCCTCATTTTCCCCCTCCCCCACCATCTCTCTCCCCTCCCCCCACCATTTTCTCCCCCACAATTCTCTCTCTCTCCCCCCTCCCTCAACAGTCTCTCTCAACTACCCTCTCCCCCAGCAGTCTCTTTCAATCCCTCTCCCCCCGACAGTCTCTCACAACTCCCCCTACCACACAGCAGTCTCTTTAAAAAAAACCTCCAACAGTTTCTCACAACCCCTCTTCTCCCAAACAGTCTCTCACAATTTCCCCAATGGTCTTTCTCACTCCCCTCCAAACCCCTTCCTGGAGCACAGGAGTCCATCCTAGCTGCAGACACTGGAAGTTGTGAGTGACTTCTGGATCTGACTGCTAACGCTGGCCCTGCCCCCGCACGCATATGCCACTGCATCATTTGCCACCCTTCACCTCCTCTTTTGCCACTGCTGACATCGTGCTCTCTCCTACACCAATATCACACTCCCTCCTCCACTGTTCTCTGACGGCATATCAGCTGGCACCCCCATAACTGCTGCATCTGTGACATGCCACCCCTCCCCAGTTCCGTTTCTGGTCACAGCCATTTTATTTTACCTTTACTATCTCTAGTCTACTCTATTAGGATTGATAACAGATATCAGTGAATTCCCTTGGTAAATAAATAAAATAAACAAGTCTAGACCAACGTGTCTAAATAAACAGGTAGGGGAAGAAATGGAAAAGAAGAGGCAGGCGTTTATATTCTTAAAGACAGAAGGGATGGAGGAATCATCTCATATTATAAGGAATGTAACAAGTTGCAGAAGGGCAATCAAATTAGTAAAAACTGAAAACGAAAAAAAGGATTGCAATAGGAAGTAAGATAACCTTACTGTAAATGTTATTCAAGTACATTAATAACAAAAAGATTAGAAAAGAGAATATGGATCCTTTTCGGCGTGAGATGGGCAGGCACATTATTGGAGATCAGATGAAAGCAGAGGTATTAAATACATTGTTTGCCTCTGTATTTACTAAGGAGGAATCAATGGTAAAAAATATTGCACCAGGAGGAAGCAACAACCTCAATATTAACAAACATTTGGTTAACAGAGGAAGAAATGCAATGGCGAAATGATACAATTAAAGTATATAAAGCACCTGGCCCCGATGGCATGCATCCAAGAGGGCTTAAGGAGCTAAGTTCAGTAATAGCCAAACTACAGTATGACATTTAATATCCAAGGACTCTATTTCCACAGGTTCAGTACTACAAAATTGGGGAAAAAAGACAAGGTGCCTAGATTTTAAAAAGTTATTACAGTAGATCACAATCAAGGAATAACAAACCTCTTCACCTGACATTAATAGAGGGGAAGTTACTTGGAGGTTTAGTTACGGATAATATCATTGGTAATAGACAGTTTGGATTTATGAGGGATAGTTGCCTATCTCTCATAAATCCATATTAGGGATATACGGTATGGCCACTAACCTTATTAGTTTCTTTGAGGAGGTAAATAGGAATTTAGACCATGGCAATACAGTTGGTGTGGTCCACTTAGATTTTGCAAAGTATTTGATATGGTGCCACACAAGAGTTTAGTGTACAAAATAAAGGATATTGGACTGGGTAAAAATATTTGCACCTGGATTCTAAACTGGTTAACGGATAGATAGATAGATAGAGAGTTTTCAAAAATTGAGTTTTTTTTAGATTGGGCTAAAGTTCTACTTTGTAAAGTTGAAGTTTGGTACTTCAGCCACTGCTTTTTAACTTTTTTTATTAATGACCTGGAGTTGGGCATAGAGAGCAAAGTCTTCTTTGCTGATGACATTAAATTGTGTAAGGTAGTAAAATCAGAGCAAGTAAATGGCAGATGATGTTTAATACAGATAAATGTAAGGCTGCGATTATAGTGCCGGCGCCGCGATTTTGCGTCAAAACAAATGCATTGCCGCCGTCACGTGCGCTTATAGTAAGCGTGATGCAACGGCACAACGGCTTGGTCGCGATCGCTGGAAGTCATCTCAAGTAGATTTTTCCAGCGACCATAGCCTGACGTTGCCGGCTCTATAAGCGTAGCCTAAGGTTATGCACTCAAGAATAAACAAGCAACTTACAAATTAAATGGGACAAAATTAGGTCAACCCTTGATGGAGGAGGATTTATGAGTGCTTGTAGACAGCAGGTGTAGCAATTCAGTATTGTTCAATGTCAGGCAGTAGCTGCAAAGATATTTTTACATAAAACAGGTTATGGATGGAAGGGAAAAAAAGCATCATTTTGACACTGTGTGAATCCTTAGTAAGACTACACCTTGAATATAAAGTACAGTTTTGGGCACCAGTTCATAAAAAAGTTTTTATGGAACTGGCAAAAGTATATCGAAGATTCCCCAAATTAATAAAGGGTTTAACTTATGAGGTAAAGCAAGCTACCGTAAATTAAAATAATTCCATTAGAAAAGAGGGAATATGATAACTATTTACAAATATATTCATGGTCACTAAAGGAACTTTCAAAAGAACTATTCACCCCAAGGACAGTACAAACAGCACATGATCATCCCTTAAGATTGGAGGAAATCAGATTTCACAAGCAACAAAGAAAGGGTTCTATACAGTAAGGGCAATTACATTTTGGAATTCATTACCCTTGTAGAATGTGATGGCAGACACAATAGGTATCTTTAAAAAAGACATATTTTTTAGAAAGGAAAGGTATACAGGATTTGCCAAATAGTAAATATAAAGAAGGATGTGTATCCAGGGAGAAATCTGATTGACATTATGGGAGTGAGAAAGGAATTTATCTTTCCCTTATGAGACATCATTGGATAATGTTTTGCTGGGTTTATTCGTTTGCTTTCTTCTGGATAAATATATTGTAAATACAAATCTAAGATTTAGGAGGTATTTTTTGTTCTGGTTCCATGTATGTGTTATTTTAGTTTTTATGTTAGATGGTTTGATTAAAATTAAAATTATTTTGTACTATTTTGGACACATTTGTAGTTATATATTCATTTGATAAATCTGAGTGCTTGTTTAGGGGGTTTCTTTGTTTCTTGTGTTTCTATATAAGTTTTTTCCCCATAGCACCACCAGTCCTGTTGTCATTACACAGGGATATACGGTTTTTGGTATAATTTTTTTTACGGAGTTTGATTGCAGTATCTGTTCTGTGTGTGTTACAAATATAGGATTATTGCCTACATTTAACATAAATTGAACTCAGTGGATATATGTCTTTCAACCTCATCTACTCTAGATTATCCTCATGCAATTTTTTTACTCATGATTTAATTCAAAAACAGCTGTTGCAGAGTCTCTGCAGCAAATGGTACAATTTTCATATTGAATTCTGCTTTTTACTTATTCTCTGGTTTCAAGTATTTTTTGATTTTCTAAAAATAAAGAAGTTTATCATTTGGCAGATAGAGCAAGAATAATCTGAAACCATACAGTGTTCAGTATTCAACAGATGCTATTTTCTCATAGAGTACAAAGCTAAGATATCAGGTTTTTTTCCCCAGCAAAGACATTCAATCCTGAAGCATATCTGATTCTATTTGACATAATACAGAGTCAACAGCTGGGCAGTCAAAACATTTTCTAACCACAGGCCCTGTACAGTACCAAGGGATTTGTATTAGTCAACCACACTTTTTTGAAAATTCTGTTTGAAAAACTTGTTTCCAAGAGTCTCTTTAGTCCTGTTTATTATTAAAAGTTGTAGCCAATGTAGATACTGTGTAGTGGACACACATTGTCATTGTATTTATTCATTTAAAATGTCTGTTTCATTTTATCATTTGTATTATGTAAAATTATACTGTGCTATTTGCCACTGCAATGTTATTCAACCAGCAACATAGCTCCTCAGACAATATGACCCTGAACAAATTGTAACCTTTACTATTTTGGCCAGAGACAGAATTTTGCACATAACACCCACCCCCTTCTTCTTTTTTCTAAAATATAGTTTAAAATGATCAGGTGGTTATCATGCTCCAGAATGCAAGCCTCATAATAAGTTATTGTAAGGGTGTGTTAACCAAATATAGTACAAAGATATAATAAAGAGTGGTTGAGTTTCCAATCTAGAACAAATGAATTGTTTTAATCTATAAGCAGAGGGAGTATGCAAGTGTACCACTCTTTAAATCCCTGTATGGAATTGTATGTATATAATAGGGTGGGGGCCTGAGTCCACCTCCCCAGCAGTTGAGAGAGAATATGAATAGCCAGTCTGCTAAGAATCAGGCTTGAATCAGAAATACAGCAGGACACTTCTCTTGTGAATAATAACATTTATAGAAGGGAAATTCCCGTGCAGTGACCGTCGTTATCAGGGGACCAAATACAGTATAACAATTAGAGCACATCACAAACATAACACAGTAACAATATCACTGCATTAATTACCCAAATTAGTGCCTTAATCAGTCCCGTGTGCTAACTAATGGGCCACCCTTGGTGCCGGCACAGCATTGGAGCTCGTGTAGGGTTATATGCTTAAACAGTTGCAGCCCTGATACTTAACAACCGATGTTGTTAGCTGGACACTCAGAAAGGATAATGATACATTGGAGGAGTGATCGAGCAGGTGCGTTCTGGCTTTATTAATCACAACTTCGAAAGCCAGCACAGACGGGTTCCCTATCTCTGGTGATATATGATGTATTATTCCTGCCTCTTATCCACTGTCTCCACAAGTGCTGTCCTGCTAGGCTTTGTGGATCTGCTATGGTGCTGTTTTATTCACCGTACTGCTTGGGATAGGTCCTCATATCTTGGTGGGTCTCTCCTCCTCACGTGCTACTCCCCAGCCTATATATATCCCACTCCTGTTTTCATGATGTTATGACTTCAGTGCCCTATGGTCTAAGTCTTTTCTTTTGCTCACAGCCATTGACCGGAGGGCATGTCCATTTATACACGGCACTGTGATATGATATATATTTATTTAGAATTTTACACAAGTATTATGGAACAGAGGATAACTGGCACAGCATAACTTGCTAATAAAAACATATATAGTGTGCCAACAATGTTGATATGGGGAAATGGTTTATTCCATGGAACTTTTGTTACTTTCTCATAAGTCATACCTCCTGCAGGAAAAATGAAAAAAAAAATGAGGTATACAAGTGGACAAAACTATTTTAAAATATACAAACATTTTTTCTCTATGGGAACAAAAGAGTAATTTACAGTAATATTAGGAATTCTGAATTCACATAATGATTTGCCTTTAACTTTCAGTACCAACACTAAGAGCAAATGAGTGTCATGCTGGGAAAGACACACGTTTATGCATTTAGTTATCTCCTCTATTATGAAAGCTTACTTTCTATAAGTTATTTAGAATCCTTGGAGAATTAATAACTTGCCAGGAGAACACAACTATATTGAGTAGTTTAAAGCAAAAGCGTTTTATTTGATTTGTTCTACTCAATAGCAATGCATTCTGGCATTACAAAGATATCAGATGGACTATGGAGCTAATTCAATATACTCCAAAGCAGCCAATTGCACTGTAATATGCCGAAAACCATTATCCATGGGAGTTTTGACCAATCACGCTTCATTGCATGTTGAATAAGCCACTGTGTTTATGAACCTGTTAGTATATGTCTTGTCTGCTGTTATGTATTTATATAACTATTACCATATTCAGCAGGTTTGAGTTACCAAACTTCTACACTCTAACCCATGCATCAATGTAGTTTTAAATGTTCTCTTTACATCATCAATCCATCTATGTACAACATACAGTATGTGTGAACTTTTTTTTATCAGTTTGCACAATTAATCAATTTTCTAAATTGTTGCTTTCCTGTTAAGGGTTTTGACTCTCCTGGTAATTTTTGGTTATCATTAGAGCTATACAAATTGGAAACATGCTCTGTGAATTCTGAATATAAGTAACTAAAAAATTATTTGTGGCATTATAGTCAATAATATAACTAACATTCAAAAGTAATATATTAAGTAGATAGAATATAAAGCAATATTAAAAATAAGTTCTGAATATTGATGGTAATGAAAAAGGAAAAGAAACTTTGCATTTTAGAGAACGAAATGCAAATAGAGTTAAACAGTGTGTGCTGATTACACGAGTGACACTACAATAAGAGAATAGAGGTGGGGTATAAAGTACAGAGTAGTGAGTAATTAACTGAGAAGAGAAACAAATACAAGGTCCATGCCATTTAAATTGTGTTAATTGTGACTGCACATTGTTATAGTTGGCGTTATTTCCCTCGTAATCATGACTGGGTCGCTGTACACATACTACTCTTAAAAGGGGCTGCCACAAATCAGGAAAACAATCATTTATATTATGAAGTGAGTAACTGAAAAAGTACTTTTGAATCTGACACTATTTAGTTTGACAATCTATGCATGGGGAAAACTCTGTTGTGCATTGTTGGTGCAAAAACATAGCAAATAATCTGTGCTACATCTGTCCAGAATACATCAACATGAATAGTTTGGAAGCAAGAAGGGAGAGGGGGCATATGATTGAAAAATTCAAATATACAAAGGGTTTAAACAGGGTAGTGTATATGAGGGAAGCATGTTTCAGAGGAAGAGAAGTGCTCATGCTCCAGCTGCAGGCTCAAGAGTAATGTGAGGAACTGCTTTTTTTCCGCAAAAATGCTGATGGATTCATGGAAAATCCTAACAGAGCTAGTAAAGGCTAATATAATGAGGGTATTAAAAATATGTTTGGCATAGACATAAATCTATGCTAAATATGAAATAAAGCCAAGGATTAAAGTGTCAGAGATTTTGAAACACATTGAAAAATTGGTAATCTACAGTAAATGGGCCAAGTAGTTATTTTCTTCCATGAAAGTATATATATATATATATATATATATATATACTATATATATATATATATATATATATATATATATATATATATATATATATATATATACACACAGAGTATATATATATTTGATTTAAATATGTTGTTTTTTTTTTCATTTCTAAACAGTATTGTCGTTTACAGCAGCATTGTTTTCTGCTGATTTCCCTTTCCGTGTAAAGGGGATAAGTTGAATTTGGCTAAATTAGAACAAAATTGAACCAATTGAATATTATAAAAGCAGAAAATTGAATTTCAGAAATGTACATTAATACTACTATTTTCTGTCAGGGGATTAGGTGCAGATGGTAATTCCACTATGTAAATGGGAAAAATAGGTCAATTGGTGTCCAGTGTCGTCAATTATTATTAAACCAGAACACACAAATATTTGCTGATAGTATAGATTCTCCTGTGGTAAGGTACAAAAATAAAGCAACATAAATTAGAAATCTAATTTAAATCTAAACGGTCCTCATTCACTAGATTACATAGGCATCTGCGATAAGGTGTACACGGGGGGGGGAGGGGAAGAATTCTCCCCTCTTGAATATAAATTTCTTATCCTCATCTTCATACATGGACCTCATTAAAGCTAAATGATAATTATAATAGTACATTCATATTGATACCGTAAACATCATGGGGCCTATATACTAAAGGTTCACAAAAAAATTACCGAGCCATTTAAATCACAGTTTTATGAGCGTTGCTGTCACGGTATTCAGAAAGCCTTGATTTCCTGTCATAGCAAAATTCACAAAACGGGCGATTAACTGGTGATCTGATGAATGGCCTTCTGAAGAGGCCTTACCCAGCGAATTGTATCTGCTGCAGAGAGAGCTACTCTGAGAGAGCCATCTCTCCCTGTGCAAATCTTGCCTGAAATTTACGTGTATACATTTTAATTTTGTTAATAGTTTAGATGAGCAGGGGGTCTCCTGAGCTGAACCGCATTGGTTTCAGCCTCGGGGACCCCCTATTTCTCGACATACAAACCCTGTTATGGGGAGCCGGTTTCTCCTATGCATTTTATTCCCACGGTCATGTGACGCGGACATTTAAATGCATAGGAGATACCGGCACCCCATAATGGGGCCTGTATCTCGGGAAGTAGGTGGTCCCTGAGGCTATCCGCTATGGTAATGAAGTTTACTGTAAATGCATTTTTATTGCATTGGATTCATGCCAGGGGTCTCTGGTGCTAATATTAATGGATATTAGCTCCAGAGAATCCCGGCATCCATCCTATGCAGGAAAAATGCATCCCATCTCACCGCTTCTCTGCAGGTTTCCAACACCTTTACGCCAACTTTTTCTGGTGTGAGGATTTTGTGATAAAATCACCATTTGTGAGCGGTGATAGGCGTTTATAGACTAATCACTGCTACTAGAATTGCATGAGTTTATGAACATGCCAAAAAGCGGCGATAAGTGGCTTATCACCGCTGCTTTGGTGATTTTTTTTATGAGCAATTTTTTTGAGCGATTCAGTATTTTATCACCCACTTATCACCACTTACTGAATAGCAGTAGGCATTTTGGCGATAAGTGCTTGATAAGTGGCTTATGAAAGCTTACTGTATAGGCTCCGATGTGTATTATAGCAACCAAAAAAAGCAGTTCTGATTAAAACTAATTCAATTGCTGTTAGTGTTTTCTTGATGCAAGGCAAAGAGACATTGGCCTTGCCCCCTGGACAAAAAGGTAGTAGACACCTTTGGAACATTTCTTACATTCCACAACAATAGTAATTTATTTATTTTAGACACAAAAATCTAATTCTGCCTTACATTCTACAAATAACAGAGACTGCAAAAGTTATCTTATGGGATATGCAAACTACAGTGGCAGCTTGTATTTGATATACTTTACTTTAAAGTGAGAACTTCATTAGTAGGTGATATTTGTTATTTGTATTTATAGAATATATTTGTAATACAAGCTTTCATGAGCAATGTTGTCTTCCACAAGACAAGCCGTACTGGTCTACAAATGATTGTATCTGTGAGGAAGTGGAGAAATGGGTTTTGTACACCAGCAGGGAGAGACATTGAGATACCAAGCAACATATATGTAAGATACTTGGAAACATATAGAAGTGTACATGGTAGTCATGATCCAGAGAGAGAGGGTGAAGGTACAGTCAGGGAGCAGTGTCCCCTGGACTAGGCCAGATTTCATCCACCAGATACAAGGTAGATTCCCTGAGTCTCTGTAGTTGGTGTATGCTGTGTATGCTGCAGGGGAAGGCCTTAGATAGGGATCCTTCCCAGTAGTGTTTCAGTGAGAGAGGCCTCAGCTGCAGGACATTACCTCTGAAGGTGAAGTGCGACCTGATGCCCATGGGCTAAGCAAGGAAACTCCACAGAGACTAGCTTAAAGGGGTACACTCCAGCTTGAAGTCCCTCCAGAGGTATCTGCCCAGGGATATACTCAGTAGAGGAGCCAGTGTATTGCGGTGTAGGACCACGTCGCAGATCCCGGAGCCTCCTACTAAGTTGACCTGGTCTGGACTGAGACCAGGGAGGTATTATCCATGTGCACCAACGGGCCCCAACACATAAAGGGAAGCACGCTATCCCACACATACTCTTTGGGGAAGGAACTAGCTTGGGGACGCTACAGGATTAAGTGCTCAGGCACTCCAGGATTTTGGGGGTTCAACCCGGGAGGTGTTATTGGTTGGGGAAGGCTTTGCAGGGCCGTGTTATGTTTGATTATATATATATATATATATATATATATATATATATATATATATATATATATATATATATATATATATATATATATATAATTGTAACCTAAATTTATTTCGGTACTCAGCCGAAATAACTAAACTTGTATCAGTGACCAATTTTTTCCGGACCTAACTGTATATATATATATATATACACATACATATATTACATATACATATTACATATATGTAATATATATGATGTATACACATATTATATATACATATTAAATATTACATATATGTAATATATATGACGTATATACATATTGTATATTACATATACATATTATGTACCAAAATAAATTCAAGTTACAGTTAAATAATGAATATGGGCTTAAAGTGCAGTCTATCAGCGTTAATTTGAGGGTATTCGCATCCAAATTGGAGAAAGTGTTTAGGAATTAAATCTCTTTAATATGTAGCCCCTCTTTTTCAAGGGACAAAAAGTAATTGAGCAATTGACTCTAAAGCTGTTTCATGGACAGGTGTGGGCTATTCCTTCGTTATTTCATCATCAATTAAGCAGGTAAAAGATCTGGAGTTGATTCCAGGTGTGGCATTCGCATTTGGAAGCTGTTGCTGTGAACCCACAACATGCGGTCAAAGGAGCTTTCAATGCAAGTGAAACAGGGCATCCTTAGGCTGCAAAAAAAAAAAAACCTTCAGAGAGAAAGCAGGAACATTAGGAGTGGCCAAATCAATATTTTGGTACATTCTGAGAAAAAAAGAACACACTGGTGAGCTCTGCAACACAAAAAGGCCTACACGTCCATGGAACACAACAGTGGTGGATGATCGTAGGATCCTTTCCATGGTAAAGAAAAACCCATTCACAACATCCAGCCAAGTGAAGAACACTCTCCAGGAGGTAGGCATATCATTATCCAAGTCTACCATAAAGAGAATACTTCACGAGAGCAAATACAGAGGGTTCACCACAAGGTGTAAACCATTCATAAGCCTCAAGAATAGAAAGACCAGATTAGACTGCCAAACAATATCTAAAAAGCCAGCCCAGTTCTGGAACAACATTCTTTGGACAGATGAAACTAAGATCAACCTGTACCAGAATGATGGGAAGAAAAAAGTATGGAGAAGGCTTGGATCGGCTCATGATCCAAAGCATACTGTACCACATCATCTGTAAAACATGGTGGAGGCAGTGTGATGGCATGGGCATGCATGGTTTACAATGGCACTGGGTCACTAGTGTTTATTGATGATGTGACAGAAGACAGAAGCAGCCGGATGAATTCTGAAGTGTATAGGGATATATTGTCTGCTCATATTCAGCCAAAATCAGCGATGTTGATTGGATGGCGCTTCACTTTACAGATGGACTATGACCCAAAACATACTGCGAAAGCAACCCAGGAGTTTTTTAAGGCAAAGAAGGGGAATATTCTGCAATGGCGAGTCAATCACCAGATCTCAACCTGATCGAGCATGCATTTCACTTGCTGAAGACAATACTTAAGGCAGAAAGACCCACAGACAAACAACAACTGAAGACAGCTGCAGTAAAGGCCTGGCAAAGCATCACAAAGGAGGAAACCCAGCGTTTGATGATGTCCATACGTTCCAGACTTCAAGCAGTCATTGCCTGCAAAGTATTCTCAATAAAATATTAAAAATGAACATTTTATTTATGATTGTGTTAATTGTCCAATTACATTTGAGCCCCTGAAATAATGGGACTGTGTATGAAAATGGTTGCAATTCCTAAACGTTTCATACACTATTTTCAACCCCTTTAATTAAAGCTGAAAGTCTGCACTTCTATTGCATTTCGGTTGTTTCATTTCAAATACATTGTGGTGGCATACAGAGCCAAAATTATGAAAATTGTGTCAGTGTCCAATTATTTCCGGACTTAACTGTATATTCATATGTGCTTAGTAAACACTGTTATAATATACCTGTGTGTAATTATTGTGTATATTGGTTCTGCTGAGGGCTCCTCCCGCTATGCTGGCATCCCTCGCAGGTGGAGGTGCTGCACTGAGACGATAAGAATACCCAATGCTCCCAGTGGCAGTGGCTCAGACCTCCTGGTAGCCTAACAGGTGATGGAAGCATGGCTAGTCTCTTTACTCCGGGGGGGGTACAAGGGCTAGATGTGTAAGGTGATTGTACTGTAAACCTTTGCTTCCCATGAGAAATGCATACCTTGCTAGGACTAAGCATGCTTAGTAGCATCTACTGAAGCCACATTCCCTTATGTCACTCTTATTAGTTAATTTTGTTTAATGTTTACTACCACTTAAAAAAAAGTACAGTATTTTCAGGTGGTATTTATTTTAGGTAAGAAGAAGCAGATATTATATACTAGGGAGTACAATAACTAGATTAGGTAAAACAAAAGGAGAAAGAGTAAGTGCAATTTTCAGTGCGAACAATCATAAGCACTGTATCACAGTTGCAGAGCTGGTGAGAGCTGAGCATACTCAGAACCTCCCTCTGAAGGCCCTACTATTTCCCTGCACTCAGTTGCTGGGACAATGTCATACCCAGTTCAGAAAACTGACGGAATCTAGGGAACTTATGGGAGAATATGTCTGCACCTGATATGATTAGCTAAGACATCAAAGGGGGAAGGAAAGTGCAAACAAAGTTGTTATTTTCTTGAAAACTATATAATTTGAACCAATGATGGTCCTAGTTCTCATTTGTTTGAACCCGTGTTCAGTTGTTTCTAATCCGGGAAGGGGAGAAACATGTTGTGACAGTCTGGGAGAGGGAAATATTTGGATGAAGGGTAGCAGTGTAAAATAGATGAAATAGATGAAGATGGGAGCTAGTCAATGACAATACTAGCAGGGCACCACTTCAGGGACTCAAGAAATCAGGGAGATTTATCTATCACTAGAATGGAGTGTTGGATTAGCCTTGTATGGTGAGAAAATTCTTGTGATCAGACCGATAATAACAGAATACAAGGCTCTTGGAATAGAGTTTGCTAGTAGGTTAGTCTCATTTGGAAACAATGAGCTGGTTGAAGAGAATGATCAGTTATTGCCTGGTATTGTGCAGATGCAAATGATGTACTAATAAGCAGACTTAGGGTATAGTAATATGGGTATAACATGCATAGAAATAATGGGTGTAGACTGGGGTGGGTTCTGGGGCGGTTAGTAGGGCAGAGGAAAGAAATCATAGAAACAGTGTGAGTTTAAAATCATCAGTATACCATAGAGGAATGTGAAAAACAAAACTTGGGATGGGAAAGACAATGAAAGTGTCAATGCCCCC
Source organism: Ascaphus truei (assembly GCF_040206685.1). Taxonomy (NCBI): domain Eukaryota; kingdom Metazoa; phylum Chordata; class Amphibia; order Anura; family Ascaphidae; genus Ascaphus; species Ascaphus truei. The sequence continues at coordinate 294,897,906 of NC_134485.1, forward strand.
AGCTCTGCCGGTTAGATATCATAACCTGTGACATTTTTCTACCCTGGTCCAGCCAGGAAATTCTCGACCAGGTATAAAATTTTCACTGATAGCATTGTCTCACAGCTGCACCTATTTGACATCACTACCTAATACATTTAACTACAATAGAATAGCTAGAGATAGGAAGGCTGGGGACCAGGTATGATATTCTTATAGGTAGCATTTTCTAACTGTTCTGTCTGTTAAACATCATTATCTGTCACATTTGTATACCCTGGATCAGCCAGGAAATAAAGGTTCCAGGATATTCTGGATCAGGAGTAGCATTGTCACAGTAGCATAGTAGCATTTTCCCACAGCTCTGCATTACCTACTGTAACATTTTCCTAACCTGGACCAGTCAGGAAATGAAGGTGCCAGGAAATAGAAACAGGTATGACACTCTCACAGTTCTCATTTTCTCATAGTTCTGCCTGTTAGACATATCACTCTCTGCCACATTTTCCTACCTTGAACCAGCTAGGGATGATAGGGGTGTGGAGATACTGTAACAGGTATGATATTTTCAAAGGTTGCATAATCTCACAGCTCTGCCTTGTAGGCTTCACTTCCTGTGACTTTTTTTGTACCCATGACCAGCTAGGGATGGGTGAGCTGGATCAGGTGTGACATTCCAAATGGTTTCATTATCTCACAGTTCCGCTTATTACGAGTCACAGACTGTGAGATTTTCCTACCCTGGGCCAGAGAGGAAATTAAAAGGCCAGAATATGTACATGGTAGAATATTTGAATATGTTTTATCGCAGTTTAGTTTGATACATTTTTCACACTACACTGGCATTTCCATTTTATGTTGTTCAGGCAACAGGGTGAGAGGACATTCTGGAGTGATGAACATGAAAAGCAAGTGGATACCCCCTTCTGTTCTTATCCTCATTTGTTTACCATAGTGACTCACTTGGTTACTGTTTCATTTCCTTCATCATAAATGCAAAGTGGCATAACTTGCATACTGTTTTTAGACATTTTAAAATTCCTCACAATCAAAATAATAATCCTAATTCTATTCTTTTTAAAGATAATTTTTTTTTGCTTGACATTAGAAGTCTAAACAAGGCTAAATGTTCTGTTCAGTTGAGAATCCAAATGTATTTTTCTATAACAAACTATGTTCTACGTTCATTAAATGGTGATAAATTCTAGAACTCTTTTGCCCAGATGTACTAAGCTCTGTAACGTTAACATAATCTTGATCTACTGTAATAGCACCTATCCATTAAAGAGAATAATGTAACGTTAAACTAAAGTTAATCAGTAAAATATTGTATGGAGATATTACTATGGATGTTAGTGTTACTCATACAGGTATGCAAATAATTTGTTAATGGTCGGTTATCCTAACATTGCAGATGCACAAAATGTAAATGTGGGCACAGGGAAATAACATTACGCTAAATCCCAGCAAAACCCTGATAGTCCTAACATTAATTCATAGAATTGTTTACAAAGAAAAACATGTTAAGTTAAACAAATAAATGGTACATGTTATATATTTATATACCTTATGGTCTTGCACTTATCCCTTTTCTCTTAAAATAATTTTAAGTGTGGAACTAAAAACAGCTGTATATATATTAAAAATATGACATTACTGAACCCAAGAGATCAAGCTGATAATGTGTAAAATAGTTTATGTTTAAAGGCATTATGGTTTAAATGGCTGAAGGTGAATGGTTGTCAGAGTTGGCATAAGTCATATATTTTCATGTAACTAAAGTAGGGTATATGTGTACAATTAAATATCAAGCATTTTTAATAATAACTACAAAGACACAGTAATTGTGATTAAAACATTTAATCACTCATACAGTACAATCAGTATGCAAAAAAACTGAGATTGTATTAACAAACATGTCACATTGACATTTGCAGGAAGAAAAAAAACATATTATAACTACTGTGAATTATCTTTTCCTCTTTTTGGGAGAAGGTGCCGGCTGATGAGGCCACTTTGGATGTTGTTTCCCACGCCTTAAGGAAGGTAGTGTTACTGCTGCAGTAGGTGGACTAGGTGGAGGAGGGGGGATGTTATAACTGAAATTCCACATGGTGGCAATGATTTAGTAGAGGCTGCTAGTGTGGATACATTTGAATAGCTGTGCATGCCCTGTGTGGCTTGCTGCACAGTTCATGCTAGCCCATTTATACAACCGGTCAGTAGGGTCAGACTATTAGTTATATTGGTATTATTTTGACCCATTATCTGCATCAGAACTCTGTAATGATGGCTATTCTGAGTTATTATCTGCCTAAAATCGGTATGAAGGACATGATAGAGACATGATAGGCAGAATGCTGAATTCTCGGCCACTGGTGCTGATAACTCAGAATAGCCTCATCATATTCCTCTCTTGAAGGTTGGCCTATAGGAGCTTCTGGTGGAAACACTGGTGCAGGCCAGGCCACTGACAGGGGAGAACCGGGACAAGTGTCTTGGGGCCAGTGGCTGTTGGAGACCCATCCGGCACTGGAAGTTTGGCCCGACAAGAGGTCAGGCCGAACTCCTGCAAACAGATGCAAGCCTCTGGTTGTCACCAGGTCCCTGCTCTCCCCAGCTGCTGTGGGCCTCCCGGCAGGCCTGCCTCTCTCCCCCACTCACAGCCTCTCCGGTGTGCTCCGGAGGCTGAAGCTGACTTCCGGTTGGAGAGGCTCGTTGTCGTGGAGAGAAGCAGGCCCGGCATGGGAGAGAGGCCTGCAGCAGTTGAGGAGAGCGGGAGCACCAGAGGACTGAGACTATCTCCAAAGTAAGTGGTGGTATTGGAATATGGGGGGGGGGGTCATTTGGGGATGGCAGGGTGTTATTGTGGGGGGGATGGTATGTGACCATGAGGAATTTTGTGTGTGTGTGTGTCTGTAGCCAGTGGTGGATAAGGGAATGAATGTGAGGAGGGGATTAAGGGAATGTGATTGTGATAGCGGAGGGGGAAGGAGAGGGTGAAAGGAGAGAAAGGCTGTAAGAGAGGGAGTAAGGAATGGAGAGAGGTGTCAAGAGTGGGAGACAGATGGGGAGAGCAATACACGGGCAGCAGTAGAAGAGCAAGTAAGTGTCAGAGGGGTTGGGGGCTCCCAAGGCCACCAACACAGAGGTGGGCCCAGTTAAAACTCTAGATCTGGGCACCGAGAAATCTGTCAACGCCCCTTGGTTCAGGAGCATAACCTGCAGGAGCTGTAACTAGTGCAGAAACTGCAGGAAGTGCTGGAGTTGGAACTGGTGCTGGAACTGAAGCAGGAGCGTCATATTGCTTTTAATTTCACAAAGGTCCAAGATCACTGAGTTTTCAACTTGCTGCTCATCCTTATAGGAGACATCCATCATTGTTTCTATTGCAGCAGTATGTTGTTTGTGCGATGATCCTTGGGAAAATTAAAAAGAATATGCTCAAACAAAATAATACGTTTTTTTTGGTATACAGGTGTTTAACAAAATGGGTATGGGTTGTGTGTTAATAAACATTTCTATTACAAAATTAGATTGTTTTATAGGAAGATTAATATCTGATTTTTCCATTTATGAATTATAAATAATGATATAACAGTTTATTAATGTGATATAACAATCAATTATTAACATTACTGTGACATTGCTAAAATCCTTCTTTATTCCCCTAGATGAATTAATATGTAGATACTAGGGCAGTGACCTGATTCCTCCTTGCCTGTACATAAGAGAGAATATTTAGCTATCAAGGGTCAAGGCTGGGGTCAGACAATGCAGCCGGATGCATATCTTTTGAATAACAATACACTTTATATCAGGAACACAGAAATCACATACAATCTTCCTTGAATTGGAGGACCATGAACAACACTTATGACATTCATATCGAGAGGATAGTAATGTACCCCGCTATGCAATTGTCCCACAGTGTCTCTTACTCTGTCCCAGGTGGCAAGATTCTAACTAATGGGGCACTGTTGGTGCTGACATGGAGTTAAAGCACTTGTGAAATATACTGTGTGTGTTAATAGGTGCAGGCCTGCTACTTCGCAAAGAATATCGGTAGCTTTGTACAATGATAAAGAAACTGAAGTGTCGTAGGGGCGATCTCCTAGGTATGTTTCCACTTGAAGGGGCCCCCAGATTACATAGGTCAGCTTTTCTCAGTTGATGTACAGTACTCCCCTGGATCATACTCACTACCTCTAGTATGTGCTTTTCTGCCAGACTAGAAAGGCTCTGCCACCATGCTGTATCTCTCGCCAGATTCCCCCGGACAGATCTTCTCCCTCTCTCCACAGGTCTCTATCGCTCATGTGCTCCTCTCTACCTATATATCTTCCCTTTTCCCTCCTTCTGTGATGTCATCCTTATCGGTATCCTATCATCTCAGTTCTTTCTTTGGTTCACAGTCAGTGACAGGAAGGGTGGTACATTACTATGGAGATGAAAATAGAAATAAGATTACTTTATACTTATTGTTACATGACTAATGTTTAAGTCATGGCCTGTAGTACACTTGAAGATTATAAACATTGAATATAAGTTTCTCCCATATAAAATAGGTTATTGTGAGAACTGCCCATTACATGTATATGTGACTGACATGTAATTAATACTGTAATCATATGTATGTCAGACAAGCTTATTAACCTTAGATAATGTAAATGTACACAGTAGTATAGAAGTTGTCTATTTGAACTTAACAGGATAATCTCCAAGAAGATCCTGAGCTACATGGGTGTTATTTTCAGAGTTATTCTACGTGGTTATTCTGAGTTCAGCTGCTTAAAAATGTTATTAATTACATGATAGGTAGAATACTGAATTCTCACCAACCTGTGCCCACCATTGTTGGAAAGCGTACAACCTGAGCAGTTGAGATGACCTCCATCATTCTCCTCTCATATTCTGACACTTTTATCTCTGGTGACGGTCCCCCTCTTGTGCCACTAGACTCCGCAGTATGGTCAGCTAGATTCTTCTTCAGTTTGCTCTTGCAATCTGCCTACCTTTTCTTCAGTATACCAAATGTGCAAACTGTACAAATGTACGCCCTTGGGAGTTGATATCCTGAAGAATAGGAGCCAAATTTCAGTTTTCTCTGCTGGGCTTGTTGTGTTGCACAGTTCAACTTGCAATTTTGGATGGTTATCCACTATCCAATTAATTTGAATCTCCAATTCTGGGTAATTAAATGTGATGCGCCTAAGCATATAGACTTTTTAGCTGCTGCAGCAGTTTTTATTAAAAACGTAGCGTGTGCATGGGCATTACATTTAGGTAACCCACATGATTGGAACACGGTTGTATGTTAATTGGAACACAAGTTGGATTTTTTCTAAAGCGCATGTGATTTGTATTGGTTATAGCCTCTGTGCCCTAGTTACGTTCCCGCTACTGTATTTATCCATTCGCTAATGATTTGTCACAGACGTTAATTTTTCATATCATTAATAATTGTAATAACTTTATTTTATATAGAGCTCTTCTCCCAATGGGATCAAAGCGCTTCACAATTACAGTATAGCATGCGGTACGCAGCACATAGGAATTTTACACACAGTTCCTGTCCCATAGTTTATAATCTATGACTTTAAAAATAACTAAGAAGGAGTCTTTTTCGTGAAACAGATTTATTTCACATTTCATACTACAGTATGCCTCTGATAAATACCTAAATATATGCACACTTTGATTTAGATTTTTTTACTCAAGTAGTTTTATGTATGAAATTCTAGGATTTACATGGACAAAACCCTAATTCAGGTAACATAACATTTCTTAGAATTAAATCTCTAAAGTTAAAGCTGGTATAGAGCCAACTTGACATTTCACTAAACATAATTAACAATTACAGATATGACTAAAGTATATGTTATATTTGTAGTCCTGAATTTCTGTGACTAAAATGATTGCATACAATTACGTTTAGTACTGTACCCTTCTGCTTTTGATGATGTTATTTTCTTTGATATTCATTTTATGGATACATCAAAGGTTAGACTTTCATGGGATGTGTTTTCTATAAAGTTTTATGATTTTGTCTGGACATTTAATGGACTGAATTGTTTATCTGTCTTTTATTTTACTATATATAGTGTATGGTTTAATTATGCAACACAAATGTATGGCTGAATATCATATTTTAGTTTATTATTCTTCTTCATCTGTTAGTTTTTGGTGATTATGTACATAATTATTAACTACACAAAAAAATTAAATAACACCAGATGTTTAATTAATTCTAGTGATACCAGAAAAATACCTGAAAATGCATTTGAGATCCTGTTATATATGGATTATTGTAGTTTGATGTGTTTAAACCTCCTATACAGTACCTCCATAATTAAATATAAACCAGACCTTTCTTTATTATGTCACTGAGCAGAATAGGAATAATTATTGTGTGGGAGTAACTAAGCCTTTGCTATAAATAGTTTGTCTGTATTCCTTTGCCCTTCTGTACTCACAAATACTCTGGGTATATGCAACACAAGGATTAATTTGCTATAAAATAATGAAGATTGTTTTTGTTCTGTATCAATTTGCACCATTGACATATGTATGAATCTACTGTATCTTGCAGCTTACAGTATGTTTGACACAGGCATATTGGGGAAGATGAAGTCTATAAGGGCTATATAAAAAAAAAACATATTTTCAACATTAAATGAAAGACTGCATTTACTTAGCTGAAACCATGAGCGATATTCTGTATGTTGGTATGACATTATTCATATTTTTACATTCCTCGCGTGTCTTATTATTTGTATGTTAAAAACAGTACATAGAAATAGTTTTCATACATTGCCCAATGGAGATGCCTTAACTTGCTTTGCATCTGTTTTATGATCAAATCACTTAGATTATATATATATATATATATATATATATATATATATATATATATATATATATAATTTTTTATCCCTGAATTATAACACGTTCTTCTTATTACTTAAGCAGCTTTGTAATAGGCATTGTAATAATCGAAGTGATTTGATCATAAAACAGATGCAAAGAAAGATTATAGCTGAAAGTGATAGATAGATAGATAGATAGATAGATAGATAGATAGATAGATAGATAGATAGATAGATAGATAGATAGATAGAGCAGAGACTACGACTATTCTAACACAAACCAGTAGCAATCGCAAAAAAGACCCAGGTACACCCAGTAAAAATAATGAAGATTGTTTTTGTTCTGTATCAATTTGCACCATTGACATATGTATGAATCTACTGTATCTTGCAGCTTACAGTATGTTTGACACAGGCATATTGGGGAAGATGAAGTCTATAAGGGCTATATAAAAAAAAAACATATTTTCAACATTAAATGAAAGACTGCATTTACTTAGCTGAAACCATGAGCGATATTCTGTATGTTGGTATGACATTATTCATATTTTTACATTCCTCGCGTGTCTTATTATTTGTATGTTAAAAACAGTACATAGAAATAGTTTTCATACATTGCCCAATGGAGATGCCTTAACTTGCTTTGCATCTGTTTTATGATCAAATCACTTATATATATATATATATATTATTTTTTATCCCTGAATTATAACACGTTCTTCTTATTACTTAAGCAGCTTTGTAATAGGCATTGTAATAATCGAAGTGATTTGATCATAAAACAGATGCAAAGAAAGATTATAGCTGAAAGTGATAGATAGATAGATAGATAGATAGATAGATAGATAGATAGATAGATAGATAGATAGATAGATAGAGCAGAGACTACGACTATTCTAACACAAACCAGTAGCAATCGCAAAAAAGACCCAGGTACACCTAGGTACATTCTGGATACATGCCTTAAACTTGCCTTAAATTAGCCCCAGCATTTCTGCATTGATTAATGGCCCATCGGATTAACAGCGGGGGTCCCTGGCAGTCCCATTCAAACTGAATGGGACTGCCAGGGACCCCTGCTGTGTTAATCCTATGGGTCATTAGTCAATGCAGAAATGCCTTAAACTTGCCTTAAACTAGCCCAGCACATACCCAGCACATACCCAGCACATACCCAGCACATACCCAGAAAGTAACCGGGCTAGTTTAAGGCAAGATTTAGAATAGTCGTGGTCTCGTCTGTAGATAGATAGTTAGATAGATAGATAGATAGATAGATAGATAGATAGATAGATAGATAGATAGCACCATGTATGCCTTGATACCATGTAGCCAAGTATAACGATATTGAAGTGTAATTAGATTCACATCACTCAAAAAAGAATTAGCAGCCTCTGAGCAGAATATAATAAACCAGTTAAACAAGTTTCTTACAATTTACTCAAATCCTCAGTCAGACGAGTGTACAAGTCAGTCATGCAGAATGTGGACACAGATAAAAGGGAAAAAGGGATGCACCCCAACATAGAAGTTTATACATCTCATTATAATATGTGCATTGAGTGACTCAACCACTCCCCCAAATCACCAGCTGTCACACATGTAGTAAAAGATGTAAGAGTCACTGATAAACTGATGCTTAAGGGCACATTTTAAAAATGTTTCTGTACAGGAATTATTAATTAAACTGCAACAGTTCGGATGGGCGGAACGATCACACTGAACGATTACACTGATACTCCTATTGAAGTCAATGGGAGCTTCTGTGCAATAGTGCCTCAACCAACACAACGGCAGTTTACTTAACACCCCCTATGCATCAATTCTTCACTTTAAAGGTCCAGTGAAATGCATTATACATTACCCCCAATGATCTTCATCTTTTTAAGGGAACCATTATATTAATAGTTTGTAGCTATTGTGATTCTCATGTGACATACATATCTGGTTCCTGCGTCTTCCTGTTCTCTTTTAGGAGCTTGTCACTGTTAGCACATTAACTGCATATGGGACAAGGATTAAAATACAGCAAACTATCTGACCCACTTTCCACCTTCCGCCAAGTTCCCTCAAATATATAATATATCCCCTCACTCCGTCTAAATATACTATACGTTACGAGCAGCACACTTGTGACTCAGATATGCATCCAGGGTTAATACACATGGCTACTCCAGCCAGCTTACCTTTGGTAATATATATATATATATATATATATATATATAAAACACAAAATATGTTCAGGGCACTCTATATGGGTAAGGTAAGACAAATAACTTATTTAAGTAGATCAGGGTGTTAGCAATGCAGCCAGGATCACCATCCAGCAACAAAATAGATAGATACAAAAAAAAAAATCTGCAGCACTCACCAGATTTGATCAATATTATATCAGGTTTAATGCATCAGGGGGTAAACACAAGAAAAATGGAGCAACATATATGTAACCATGCTGTAAAATAGATTACAGTCATCTCTCCTGCTGACAGTAAGGCCTGGTAAGTTATGGGCATGCCAGCAGTAATTATGGAGGTTTGCCCTCACACCCTGGTGAGGTGCCCTATGTATGGATGGGAGTGGTCACATGCTCTGAATCCATGATTAGTGATGTCAGAGTTGTGCCAGCCCCCAGAGGATACATAAGGCACAGCACTGCTCAAAAGTTAATTGTTGGGGAGGTTATGAGAAGAGTTCAGTTGGTTGGTTGTAGAAGAGCCAGTCTGAGTACAGACTTGGGAGAATGCAGCTCATAAGACTGTGACCAGGGACCTGGCACAGGGAATATCTCTCTAAGGGGAGATAGGGAATCCACCAATTTGGGAAAAGACACCTTTCAAAGGGAAGTGCGGTGAACATGAGCGGCTGAGTACAACCGCTGTAAGGGGCAGCTGGCCCGCCGCAAGTCAATAAAGATGATCTTGTTCAATCATACCCTCGTGTGTAAGTGTGGAGTGATTACACTGAGGAGTGCACCACAGAGGAGTTCCTCACCAGGACCATCCACAAGCGGACGCTGGGATCCTGATGAGGTGGAGGCGCTGCACTGGATCTAGGTAGGACTCATGCACACTACCTCAGCTGCCTGTCTGGGTTGGCAGTCCCGACACAACATCATGCGGGAGACTCAGGAGTCCTGTTCCCAACAGGTGCACCACCAGACACTACACTGTAATGGGGACTGGTTAGACCACAGGGGCCTATGTGAGATTGGGTGGGTCCGGCTAGGCCAGAAAATCCGTTACATATATATATATATATATATATATATATATATATATATATATATAAAAAGACAGACAAAAAACAGGCGCACTCATAGCATAAAAAAGTATAACAAAATATTTATGGAGTAGATGGTTTAAAAAACACACTCACAAACAAAATGGAAATAAAAGCAGTTATGAGTTATACTCAATCGCCAGCCAGAAGCAGGAACCAGGTAACCAGGTGACTCCGGTGAAATCGTCCAGTATAGAGGGATTGCAGCAACTTCCACAATGTACTCCGTGAACCGGAGAAGGTAAAGCAACGCCGCCCTAATCCAGATCCATCGTCACTGCAGTGAGTCTCCGATCCAAATCCCGCGAGAACTCAATGGCGTCACAGACAGATGGTAACAGTCCCCGTAGGAATAGCAAGTATCCGGCTGGGATAAGTGTATATAACACAATATAAACAGTCCCGTAAATAGAGTAGTGAGTCTGTACTAAAACTGGACAGTATCACGTCCGCAAGGCACTCCCTACGCGTTTCATCTCGAAAGACTTCATCAGGGTTGAACAACATAGATGTGAAGCATAGATTTATAATAGATTAGACCAATCAAAACACAGAGGAACTAATTGCAAAGTGGATACCAGATGTCTAAATGGGAGTTGGATTAACCCCTATACTAACTGGAATACAAAAACTGGAATATACATAAAATATTGAGAAAACAACAGAAAAGTCTAATATACAGTCTGATCATGGAAACTGCAATCAAGATCTCGCGAGACGCGAGGTTACCACCCCACATGACGCGGACACTTATGATTTAGAAAGAAAAAAAACTCCCCTAAAAAGACGTTTAAAATATGACTGAATATGTAAAAGACCTCATAACTTTATTTCCCTAATACTTAGATAGGCGCAAATCATATTAATAGAATCAAGCGAATTTGACAGATGTAACAGTCAAATTTTGACTGACTTGTCCCTATGTTTGAGCAACAAATGGATATCTGTCCTGGCAACCTCTTTAACATGAAGGGTTTGGCATCATATGATTCGTTTAATTGCAACATTTATAAATACCTATCCAGTTTACTTCAGAATAGGCGTCAGGTCCATGATATCTTCACATTTCATATTTTTAAATGGTAGGGTTTGTCACACCACTTGACACTCTGTAGAACCCTTCCTGTAATGCTTTGAAAGTACCTTTTAAAAGTATCCTGTTTACTTGAGTGTCAGAAGAGCCATAATTTAATCCCATCTCTGACAAAACAAATGCCCTTATCTCTAGACTATCAGTCTTATAACATGCAGGCCTGGTTAAGGGTTTAACAGGCAAAAAAGACATTTCTTTGTATCGTTTAAGTAAAAATGTAGCCACTTTAACCCCTGAAGTATCAGATTGATAAAAATATTTAATATTCTCCATCATTTTTATTACAGAGCTTAATCACAGAAATGTGATAGCTCTGCCATGTGCAGTATACCAAATAGGCAAATCATGAATAATACAGCTATCATAACTTTGAGAGTTAGCTCCTTAGTTTACTATTTTTCTACTTCCACCTGGCATGGCTTTTGTTTCTGCTATTGCACAATCATTTTGATGAACTGTATAATCAATATAAAATCAATAAAATAAGTGAAATATCTTCATCACACCCAGTTGGAATTATCTTAAATACTTATGCCTACATTGAAAGATAACATAAAACAGTGCTGGCAATAAATAATTTCAATGAGAGGAGAAAGATGTACTAGAAAAAATACATAGACTTGTTGTCAGAAGATCAAACAGCTACAGTTGTCAGCAATGCATGGGTATAGTTATATATTGTAATCAGATACAGCAGTTACATAGTAGATGAGTTTGAAAAGACAAATGTCTATCACGTTCAACCAACAGTATGTTAAATTAGAATAACAGTTACTTATCCTATATTTGTATTTGTAGTATATTGATCCCAGGAAGACAAACAAAAAACACAGTGAAATATTATCCAACCATATTCCATAAGGGGAAAATATAAATGCCTTCCTAATTCCAATAATAGATCAACATCACATTTATTTTTTATTTTTGTATATGCCTGTTTACCTTTCCTTTCCTTTCTAAAAAGATATTCAACATTTTTTGGAACATATCTATTGTATCTGCCATAACATTCTCCACGTGTAATGAATTCCACCTTTTAACTGCCCTTCGATAACCTTTTCCTTTTGTTGCTTGTGTAATCTCCTTTCCTCCAACCTTAATGTATAAACCTGTGTCATTTATACTACTCTTGGGATGAATAGTTCTTTTGAAAGCTCCTTGTATTGACCTCAAATACATTTTTACATAGTTATTATATCCCCTTTGAGACACGTCTTTTCTAAAATAAACAGATCTAATTTAGCGAGCCTTTTCTCATAAGTAAAGTTTTCTCATCCCCTTTTTTTATTTGGTGGCTCTTCTCTGCACTTTTCTAGTTCCATATTGGTTTTTTTTACGGAGTGGTGCCCAGAATTGTACTCCCTATTCAAGGTGTGGTCTTACTAATGCTTTATACAGGGGCATAATTTTGCTCATTTCTCTTCCCTCCATACCAAATTTAATGCATCTTATTTGCAGCTACTGTATGACTTTGAACACTATTGCTAAATCTGCTGTCTACAAGCACTCAAATCTTTTTCTATCAAGGATTGACCTAATTTTGCCCCATTTAATTTGCAAAATTAGGTCAAAAAATGTTTATTCTGGTTTCCCAAATGCATAACTTTACATTTATCTGTATTAAACCTTATCTGACATTTATCTGCTCAAGTTTCTAGTAATCCAAGTCCTTCTGGAGACAAATTATATCCTGCTCTGATTTGACTACCTTACACAATTTAGTGTCATCAGCAAAGATGGAGACTTTGCTCGCTATGTAACCTCATGGTCATTAATAAACAAGTTAACAAAATAAGGGTTATAGTACAAATGCTTTATGTACTGTACTCCAATTAAAACTTTAACCCAACCTGAAAAGGTTCCATTTATGACAACTCTCTATCTTTCAATCAGATTTCAATCGAGGTTCAAATATTTTTACTGAGACTAATTTTCATTATTTTGTACACAAATTACTTCTTTGGCACCATATCAAAAGCCTTTGCAAAATGTAAGTGGAGCACATCAACTGTATTACCCTGGTCCAAATTCCTACTTACCTCCTCAACTAAACTAATAAGGTTAGTTTAGCACGATCTATTATTCATAAATCCATGCTGACTATTACTAATAATTTGTTATTCATTGGGTATTCTCGAATATTATCCCTTACTAAACCTTCAAATAGCTTCCCCTCTAATGATATCAATATTACAGGTCTGTAATTCCCCTGTTGTCTAGCTCCCGTTTTAAATATTGTCACCACGTCTGCTTTACTCCAATCTTGTAGTACTGAGCCTGTGGAAATGAGTCCTTGAATTTTAAATTTAATGGTTTGGCTATTACTGAACTGAACTCCATAAGAACTCTTGGATGTACAGTATGCCATCAGGGCCAGGTGCCTTATTTACTTTAATTTTATCAAGCCGCTTATGCATTTCTTCTGGCGTACTATTTTTTAATTGACTCCTCCCTTGTAAATACAGAGGCAAATAATTTACTGAATACCTCTGCTTTTAACTTATCTCCAATAATTTGCCTGCCCATTTCACACTGGAGGGTTCCTTTATTCTCCATTTTATTATTTTTGTTGTTAACGTACTCAAAGAAGTTTTTAGGTTTGATCTAACTTTCTATTGAAATCAATTTTACATTTTCAATTTTTGCCAATCTGATTGCCTTTTTTCATTTTTAAAGCAATTCAACGTTATAAGTGCCACATAAGCTAATAAAAAAAGGTAATCCCGATTTAAGGAAGTCTGAGGTAAATATGGCATCTACTACCATACATGCACAACGTCAGAGTCTCTGATCCCAGCAGTGTGCTGGTTCTCTGTTTCCTCAATGTTTCCTGTCTTTAATATTTTTTATTACTTCTACATTGTTTTATATTACCAAATCCAGTATTGCTCCCCTCCTGGTTAGCTCCTCAATAATTTGGGTAATGTAATTGTCTTTTAGGACCCCCAAAACCATGTTTATTTTAGGTGCAATTCTAATATCTTTGCTCCAGTCTATGTACAGGTAATTAAAAAAACCAATTATGTAAACGTGACTTAGTTTTGATGCCTTCTTCATTTGTTCAGGGGAATCAGCACACCTCCAAGATATGAAGCAGGGAAAAGCAAAAAATAGTGAAGTATGTTCTTGCAATTCTATGTATACATAGACTGGTGAGATATGCACTTACTTCTAAGTGCCTGTACTCAGGGACATAAAGGTTTCTTTTGCAGCTTGTAAACGGGTATAGATGAGCTGAAGCCTTTTGTTGATTAAAAGTCCAACTTTTATGTAAAAAACATACAGGTTTACACCATAGATGGAACGGATGGCGAAGGGACACCAGCTACAGTGGCAGCCGAGTTGAGTCTTCTGCGGCCGCCACCGCAATATGCGGGCAGACTCCTCCGGGCAGACGCGGCTGGTGACACGCGGCTGGAGACGCGTGACGCGCATCACTGTGGCGCCGGTCACACGTTCCGCCGGCATCCCCGGGTAAGGGGAATGGGGACAGGGGAATGGAGGGGAGATGCGGGAAGAGGCGGAGCAGCCAGGGGGTCGTGAGGGGAGGGGAAGACGCGCGAAGCTGCCGAAGCAGAGGAGGAGCAGCCAAGCAGCCAGGGGGTCGTGAAGGGAGGGGAAGATGCGGCTGAGCACGGCCAAGTTCGGCGCCAGCCAAAAAAAGCCCCGGAAAATTACGGGCATTTGTAAGATTGAAGCCGGCCGCAGCAGTATAAGCTTCGCAAACTCTCTTCCTTGAACGCGACTTTTGCCATTCCCGCCGGCGTCTTTCGTCACTTACGATGGTCCTTTGCACTCTCCAAACTGGTCCCCATGGCAACCCTACGCATTTTAAAGGACGTTCCTTCTTCCTCAGGGGTTTGTACCGCAAGTCCATATCCTGTTTCCCTTATATACCCTATCTAGCACTACTCTGTAATGAACTTTATTCCTATTCTCTAGATAGAATACATTTCCTGGAAATACATTTTAAAGATATACACTTAAGCCAAACTGCACTTGAAACACACAGCGATTCAGTGACACAGCTCAATATATGCAGGACACACTGCCCACCAAAAAATATACTCGCCACCTAGCCCCGCCCTCAGCCCCACTTTTAGTTTTTTTTTTAATTCCTAGTAAGAACTAATAACAACATTTGTTTTTGACAAGTTTATTTATTGTATTACATTTATACTTTACTACAATTAGTCCTTGTTACATAATTACGTGTGTGTGTGTGTGTGTGTGTGTGTGTGTGTGTGTGTGTGTGTGTACTGTAAATGTCGGATCTAGAAAAAAAAAGCCACATGTGAATGACTTGTTTCCTGAACCCCTTAACCAGTGACTCGATGCCCCCGCTTCACAATATCTAAAGCAGCAATCCCGCCTGGATCTTACCTGATCTGCAGTCCCTCAATGTCGAGGTACCCCCATCCCCGCAATGTTATATGTTGGAGGGGAGGTGTTCTCTACCTGTTTTCTGGGTTAGGGGGGGATTCCGATGTCTCCCGTGCGAAGCTTGAGAGTCAGATCTGGAAGAAAGCAGTATAGGTTATTTATGTGTAGGTATAGGGCAGTTAAGACATATAGGGTAAATAAGATATCCAGAGAGACAGTGTGACAGAGAGAAACAGAGTGGGAGGGACAGAGTTACTGGGTGAGTGACACTTGACTGGGTGGGTGACTGCCTTGTGACTGACTGATGACTGACAGACTGGTGACTGACTGATGACTGACTGACTGGTGACTGGCTGGGTGACTGACTGGGTGAGTGACTGACTGTGTGGGTGACTACTTCTGGTGTGTCACACACACACACACACACACACATACACTCTCTCCCACACTCACATACAGGGATTGAAACCACAAATAGAGGTCAGCCACGACCGCGAACCACTGCCGCCTCCCCTGTCCCCCCCATGCCCATCTCCCACAACCCAGACGGTTTACCCATGGAAGGCAAGGGAAGCCCCGGGATGCAAGGAAAGTGCCGTGATGCAAGGGAGCCACATTGTCCCCTCCCAAGGAAGGAACCCCCCTCCCACCCCCCGGCAGCGCAACCCCGCTACACCTTACCACAAGGACCGGGGGGACACAGCGGCCATCTTGGATTTACCGACGTCATGTTAAAGGTAAATGAAGCACAGCCATTCTGATTGGCTGGCATCATTCCCTTTAAGTGACGTCACGGCAAAACATTTTTTTTAAGTCGGAACATGGTTTTTTTTTTTTTATAACTTAAATTTTATTGAATCAAAACAGCATAAAATACATTACAGAATACTTTTGTCTTGTATGCAAACATTATTTTAACAACTGTGTAAGTAACAACGAGGTCCTGCTGTGCTTCGGGACCCGGTCTTCCGGGTATTTTGGTGTGGACCATATAGTCCAAACCGACTCTACTTAAATGGACAAACAGACACTTATAACTCAACTTAAAAGGGGAGACAATACATACTCAAAAAAAAAAAAAAAAAAAAAATATATAAGGAAAAGGGAGGTCAAGGTGGGGTGGGGAGGGGTAGGTTGGGGGTGAGGTAGGGGGAGTGCGTTAGCAGTAGATGCGATACGTGGCCCTGTGCCAAGCATCACAGATGCTTGCAAGCTAAGTCGTCTCTCACATTACTTAAATTATAATGCTGCTATAAGGGGTCTTGGGTGTATAGAATACCTCCTGTATGTCCCTCCCAAGGAGAACGCATCTACTGTTATCAGAGCCATATTGAGGACCTCTCAATCCCCGGGATATCTGTCTGTGCCAGCCAAGGCGTCCAGACTTTTAGAAAATTGTCACCAGTATCATTAACTAAACTCGTTAATTTTTCCATCTGGCAAATGAACCAAATTCGATTCCGAATCTTTGGGATGGTTGGGATATCAGATTGTTTCCATTATGCTGCGATCTCGCACCGCGTTGCAATTGCAAAATGGGCAATTAGTTTGTTATTTGCTTTGGAAAGGCCCGTCAATGGCCTGTTCAGGAGGAACAACCACGGGTCTGGGGGAATTGTGAGATCAAACAGTCTCTGTATCCAATGTCTAATCGCCTCCCACAGTGGAGAGATCCGTGGGCAAGACCACAGCATATGTAACAGGTCGGCTGTTCCTCCGCACTGGCGGGGGCACAGGGGAGAGGAACCCGGCAAAACCTTGATAATTTCAGTGGGGTGAGGTACCATCGCATTAGGACTTTATATGCGTTCTCCTTGAGCGTGGTGCATATGGAGCTCTTCGCTGTGGCTATATATATGGCGCTCCATTCTTCATCTTCTAAGTTTTCTCCCAGATCTGTTTCCCATTGAGATCGGAATGAGGGTATCTGCTGCTCATGTTCACCAGAACTGATCACTTCTCCGTATAGCTGAGATGTAAGTCCCTTCGTGTCGGCCTCAGCCAGACAGAGCTTTTCGAAAGATGTTAGTAGGGGGTATGGGGCAAATTTGTTATAAAATGCCCTGATCTGGAGGTATCTAAAGAATTCTGAGTGAGGGATCTCTTTCTCTTCCCTGATATGGTCAAATGTTTTGATTTTTCATTCATAACCCTCCAGATCTCTAATTCGATTGTAGCCCCTCTGTCTCCAGATTGAGATATTACTGACTGATAGACCTGGAGCGAAATCAGGGTTATTCCATATGGGTGTTGCAATGGAATTTTTTGTCGTGAGGGAATGCCGAAATTTCGTAGACTCCCAGATTGACACTGAGTTGGTCACCGAGGAGAGCGGCATGGCGGTAAATTTTCGCGCCGTTTTAGGTAACCAAATTAAGCTGCTCAATTCCAGAGGTGCACACGCAGCATTTTCTATTTCCACCCATCTCTTTAACTTTGGGTTAGATTGCCATTGTACAATCTGACTTAATTGTGCCGCCTTGTAATCTGATACCAGGCAGGGTACTGCTAGGCCGCCCGCCACCACAGATCTTTTCATATTTAATTTACTTACTCTCGGTTTTTTACCTCCCCAGATAAATTTGGAGATTTCAGATTGAAGTGAGTGCAAGTCCCTCCAACTGAGTGGCACTGGAAGAGTTTGGAAGAGGTATAATATACGGGGGAGTAGGTTCATTTTGACACTATGGATACGTCCAATCCAGGATATCCTTTTGGATGTCCACTTCCGTAAATCAGATTTTAAGGTCCGAATCAGGTTGGGGTAATTTGCATTGTACACGTCTTTTACAGTTTTGGTGATGTGGACACCCAGGTATTTTATGTGGTTTTGTTGCCAGTTAAATTTGAAATTCAATTTTAGTAATTTCTCCATGTGTCTAGGGAGGTTGATGTTGAGAGCTTCCGATTTGGATTGATTGATTTTGAAGCCGGAGACCTTAGAGAATCGATCTAGTAGGTCGAAGAGGTTTGGTAGGGACGTAAGGGGTTTTGTGATAATCAAGAGGATGTCATCCGCATACAGGGCCGCTTTATGGGTCTGGGAGTATGCGTTTAACCCTGAGATGTCTGGGTTTCCTCTGATTTGTGCCGCCAGTGGTTCGATACATAGGGCAAATAAAAGCAGGGATAATGGGCAGCCCTGTCTCGTGCCACTCTTTATTTGGAATGGCAGAGAGGGGTAGCCTTGGTGTATGACCCTGGCGGTGGGGTTAGAGTACAGCGATAGAATCGCCTCACTCACCCGATCTCCAAAGCCAAATGTCGCAAGCGTCTCTTTTAAATATGGCCAGTCTATCCTATCGAAAGCTTTTTCTGCATCCAGACTTAACAACATGCTTTGAGTTGCCTTACTATTTGCCAAATCCAACAGATCAATAAATCGTCGTGTATTATCCGCTGCTTGCCGGCCCTTGATAAATCCGACTTGATCTGAGTGTATAAGTCTGGGTAGGATGAGACTAAGTCTATTTGCCAATAATTTAGCGTATAATTTAACATCAGTGTTAATTAATGATATAGGCCGGTAACTTTTGCAGTCTACCGGGTCTTTCCCAGTTTTATGAATTAGTGATATTGACGCCTTTAACATCTCCTTGGGGATGGGGGCTCCCGCTAAAATAGCGTTAAACATGTGGAGCAACCTTGGGGCGAGCAACTTTATAAATTTCTTATAGTAAAGCCCTGAGAATCCATCAGGCCCAGGGGCCTTTGATGGCTTCAGTTCTTTAATGGCCTGAGATAGTTCTTCCATAGTGAAGTCAGCATTCGGAACATGGTTTTAACAGTTAATCAGGTGGCTGTTAACCATTTTGAGGGTAAATGTGACGTCACAAGCCATATTTAAGGCCGTGACGCCTCATTTGAGCCCAAGAAGCCGACGAGACAGCATCGGCTGGGATTTAACATGGGTTTTTTTGGATTCAAAGAAAAATAAAATAACTGCGCCAACCGTGTTAAAATGGGTTCAAAGTTTCAGTCCCTCATAGAGTGTAGTCCTGCTGCCAGAGTTTCTTTCAGAGGTGATTCACCAACCTCTGTATTAGTCACAGAAAGAAGAGGGGGGGGATCCTCCGGCGCGGTGTTTCACTCAGATTTCCAGGACACATGCAATATAAAACAGACAAAGGGACCGCAATCAGGAAGGGTTAGATCACAGTAGTATGCTGGGAATGAGATATGTAGGAGGCACACTTACATTGAAACACGAAATTCCACCAAAAAGCCGTCAGACGCGTTTCGCTAAAAGCTTCCTCAGTGACGTAGATGCATGGGGGTCAGCAGCACTTTATATATCCTCTAGTTCTTGAATTGTCCAATCTGACACTGTTTCTTGCTCTCTCTATTTGTATAGGTAATTGCACTATTTAGATCCATCTCTTACATGACTATAATACATAGATACATGAGGAAGCTTTTAGCGAAACGCGTTTGACGGCTTTTTTGTCCTCGCAAGCCACCGTACAGAGGAGTGAAGTATAATCCCAATTTGACCAGCATTACCACCGGAGCGCATGCGCATGCGCGGGAGGTGGAAGCAGCAGCAAGGAGGCTGACGGACAGGAGAGAGACCAGGCTGTGCACAAGTCTGGGCAAACCACCCGATTCTCATCCACATCGCTGCACTACCATCCTACCTATTGGGACAGACTCCACGCGGACACCTAACCACCTGGGAGGAAGTCTGGCAGAGACTGAAAACTTCTCCTTTCTATGCCATTTTTTAATGGCCGCTTGTGAGTTGGCAATCTCTTTTTTAATCAATTTTGTTCAATAAACAGTATTATACTATGTTTTTCCTGTTTACTCCCTTTCCCTGAGGTCACACTAAGAAGCACACACTGCACCTAAGGTGGAATTTGGTGTTTCAATGTAAGTGTGCCTCCTACATATCTCATTCCCAGCATACTACTGTGATCTAACCCTTCCTGATTGCGGTCCCTTTGTCTGTTTTATATTGCATGTGTCCTGGAAATCTGAGTGAAACACCGCGCCGGAGGATCCCCCCCCCCTCTTCGTTTTTTTGGATTGACAGATGAAGAAAGAAGATAAAGAAGAACAAGAAATGGTTACAGATGAAGATAGAAGACGGTGAGTAAAGAAAGAAAAAAGAAGTTTGGGGTACCTGAGCCGGATCCTGATGGATGATGGCATCGAATGCTGTTGGAGGCCTTCAAGGTACGTGAGCTTCCTGTTACCCCGGGAGTCGGAGGGCCACCGCTTGTAATGGTAAGTAATATATTCAATGTTTGTAAATGTCTCTTTTTACAGGTTTATTTTTTGGATGTGTTTTTTGATTTTTGGGGGGAGGCACATTGACTGATAATATATTAATCTGTACCTCTTTAGGGTACAGATTAATACATTATTATGACAATATTTGGGGGGCATTTATCGATTGGTATTGGGTGTTGCTTTTTGGCATTTCATGTATTATGTGGATGTTATTGTTTGTTTTTTCATGCTTAATGTAATTAAAGGTTTGCGATTGTGTTCGCTTGTACTTAATGTAATATTATGTTAGCTAATATGTTTTATGGTTACCTCAGAGATTGTTTTAATTTATTTTTTGGAGTTTTAATGGTTATATTCATTGTTTACATTGTTTACATTGGTTACTGTTACTATTCATTTTGAGTTGGTTTCGGAATTAATTGTTTAGATTGGTTAATGTTTTAATTAATTAATTGTTGATGTTGCTATTGATTATATTGATTGGATTAGCTGACTACTGTTTGTCTTTAGTGACGTGTGATTTTTTGGTAGTTTAGTTGGCTTTTATTATTGTGTGTCTAATGTATTGCTGTATTTTTATTAGGGTGCCCATTGAGTGCTATAGAGGCTTATCATGCCCATTTTATTATTATATGGGTATGATGTTCCACTATACTACTCAATGGGTATAGGGTGGGTATAGTCAGTCTGGGGTGGGTGTTAAGGCCTTATGGGTGGGTGAAGGGGGTATTAGCCCTAAGGATGGGTGTTTAGACCTTGCGGGTGGGTAGCGGTTGGTTAACCCCTTTATTACCTTAGCGGTATTAACCGCTAAGGTAATGAACGGGTTAAATCCACCCGCAATGCCTAAACAGCCACTAAGGGCCAAATTCCCCCTTCACCCACCCCCGCTAGCCACAGTATTGTATTGTCCTGTATGTTTTTTACAGTAAGCCTGGCACGGGTGTTTAACCCCTTCATTGCCTTAGTGGTTAGCCGCTAAGGTAATGAAGTTGCTGTACATGCATGTTTCCTGCCTCGGATGCATGCCGGGGGGTCCGGAGCTGCTATTAATGGCTATCAGCTTCGGAGACCCCCGGCATCAATCCGAGGCAGGAAAGGGGCCTGATTTTTTCTAAGTCCCGACATATCGCAGCTCATCGACCCATCTCCCCACCAATTGACCAACAATCTTGTGGTGACTTGGATTTGGGGAGAAAATCGTTTTTTAGGGCTACGATGGGTTGCGATAGGCCGCGACACCTGACTCGCGGCTCTCTGAATCGCGCGACTTTATCAACCATCCGAAAATGGTCGATAAGGGTCTGATCGCTGCTCAGTCAGCGAATTTCGTATGGAGATAAAAGTTTGCGTCGATACAGGCCATTATCGAGCACTTATCGAGGCTATCTGAATACGAGTAGCCATTTTGGTCGATAAGTGCTCGATAGGGTCCTTATCGAGGCTTTCTGAATAAGGCCCATACTCCCAGCCATTTGTTACTTTAAAAAAAATATGTGTGGGGGGGGGGGGGGGGGATTGGTTCAAGTTGCTACAAGTGTTTGCCTTTCTTGGTAATTTCCAAGTATTATTCCACCAAAGGTTCTCAATTCTATTGCATTAACTTGATATTGCTTTGTCATCAAATGTCAATACTTATGAAGTTATAATTACTCGTCCACTGTTTTCTGAGAAAATATATTGTGTCTGTGTAAATGTTAGTCTACTTAATTGGAATGTTCTTAATGCCAGAAATGCCGTTCGTTTTTTTTTTTGCATTAGGTTGCTTATTGAATAAGTAAAATATGTAAACATTTGTCAATTTACAATGTTTGATTTATTTTAAGACATAAAATACAAAAACATTGTGATCTTTTGAAAGAGCAAGTTACACATTTGTACTGTGTTATAGAAGGTGAAAATGCTGAAAAATAATTTTACAATAAGTAGACCTGTATGGGATTTACAATACTGTTTCTTGTGTCACAAATTCTTGAGATGCTAAATATTTAATTGACTTTTGTTTTTGACAAGATTGTAAAACAGGTAATAATAACGTGATTATACTGGGTAATAATGCCATAAGGGACATGTAGTTAAGGGGGATTTATACTAACAATGTATAGAAGACCTTTATTAAACCAAATCTCAAGATACCTCCTTGTAAGAATGCCATGCAATTAGGCAAGTCATACAATTCATAAATATTCCTTCTAAGATGATGTTAGGGAGTGCTTCTATTGTGTATTTAGAAATACTTTCAATGTGTGCTTAAATTAACATAATACATATAGAAATAAGTGATTACATTTTTTTTCCTCGCCACTCCAAGACAGATTAGGCATTACATCTTGGGAATGTTTCCATGATTTCATGTAAAATAGTAGTTGGTAACATTTGCGTATTTTCACACACATTCAATTTTCCCATTTAGAAAAACATTGACTTTTTATTACATCCATGCATTCAGTATATTGTGTTTTGTTCTTTGTATTTCATGCATAGAAAGTTATTTAACAGATTCCTGGTCTGATTACAGATGTAGTAAGACTTACTGTTTTCAGTGCCACAGATCAACATATGATGTAACCCCCTAGATGATGTAGATGCCTGAATATGGGTCTCTACATCCTGAGGGGGATACTCTAGGACCATATTCTGTCATCTACATCATTAAGGGGGCTGGACTGGACATGTAACACTGTTCAGCCCTTTTGATAAAGTAGATCAGGGGTGCCCAACCCCCGGGCCACGGACCGGTACCGGTCCATGGCCTGTTAGGAACCAGCACAGCAGGAGGTGAGTGGTGGGCGAGCGAGTAAATCTTCATCTGTATTTACAGCTGCTCCCCATCACTCGCATCATGCTCCGCCTCCTGTCAGATCAGAGGCGGCATTAGATTCTCATAGGAGAGCGAACCCTACTGTAAACTGCGCATGCAAGGGATCTAGGTTGCGCGCTCCTTATGAGAAGTCAGAATCCGACACTTATTTTAGTCTGCGCCTCTTTCCCAAAACCATTTCCCCCGGTCTGCGGAAAAATTGTCTTCCACGAAACAGGTCCCTGGTGCCGAAAAGTTTGGGGACAGCTGATGTAGATAACCGAATACCAGAGCTGCTGGGGATGGCAGAAGGAGATGGAGATGGCTGTGCAGCTCATTCACAAGGTTAGTATCAATGTATTAATGGCCTAACAGGATTAATGCTGCAAATTCAGAAGAATGGACCCCACAGAGTTAATCCTCCCAGGCCATTTACTGTTTTCTGGGCTGTGATAGCGCGCGGCTGCAGTTCGGTCCAGCAGGCACACGTGATCATGGCGCCAAGCACAGAAATTCTTACTACATCTGTATGTTCCATATAATGATAATGCAGTATCCGTATGTTTGTTAAAATAATATATATATATATATATATATATATATATATATATATATATATATATAATCAAAAAAATAAAAAAATAAATAGATGATACCGTTCTGTGGCTAACGAAATGCTTTTATTTGTGCGAGCATTCGAGATACACTGATCTCTTCTTCCGGCGATGTTACAATGAATGAAGCAAAAGGCGAACATTTCTCTGACTCTGGCCATAAGATGAACGATCTGAGGGTTGCCATACTCAAAGGTAATCTTAAAACCCCGAAAGAGAGACGGTTGCATGAATACAAATTTATGCAACTGTTCGGGACACTTAGCAGTGGCCTAAACAGAGATCGAAATTTTATGAGTCATTACTGACAGTAGTGAACTCTCGTCCCATAAGCGCTAAAGGCCATGTCTGTACATACTGTGCTATATGTATGCACACACAGCTGTCTCTCACACATACTAATACTCCTTGTTTTTCCATCCCTATACACCAATAGGGACCACTAAGTATCCACACACACTTTTAGTTGTGCTACTAACTCTCACATTTCCACACCCACCCACACCATTTATATCCAGTCCCTCTCCACACACACCTTGTGTAAAGCACTGTACATTCTGTGGGCTCTCCATTCATTTTTATTCACACTGATACAGATACACACTCTTTCTTCACTTGCTTTCAGTAACCATTTAACACCTCTAGCCATAAAACACATCCACACCGGGGGAAGGAATAGCACAGATAACATTCCAAGAGACACTGTTTTTAAGTTTACCTTTTGCTTCATTCATTGTAACATCGCCGGAAGAAGAGATCAGTGTATCTCGAAAGCTCGCACAAATAAAAGCATTTCGTTAGCCACAGAACGGTATCATCTATTTATTTTTTTATTTTTTTGATTATTGAAGCTCGGCTAACACGGTACTGATACCTGTACATATATATATATATATATATATATATATATATATATATATATATTGTATAGCAAATTGGAATGAAAGGCAATTACAATACACTGTCACTGAAGATACCAGTGGGAAGTGTGATGATCCTAAATAGTTATTCAAACAAAGTATGGTATGCATAAGTTGTGAAATAACGCCTCTAAATAATTCACTTTCTACACCTTTTAACATGTCACACCAACATTTATATTTGATGCCTTTCCAAATGTAGAACTGAATATCCTATCCTGATCTGCTTTTGCTCATATGCAAAATTAAGTAGATTACAATGATGATACAGAAATACAAGTGGTAATGTAATTCAGCTTGAAGGAAATTCATAACTACGACACGGTTTAATGAACCCAGTAATATGGGGGCAATGTAAAGAGCTTTTTGAAAGTAAAAATTGCAGACAAAAAAAAATTGATTTGCTGTCCATAGACTATTCCAAAGCACCGGAAAAGGTAATGCAATCTAGAAACAAATACTATTCTACGTGCAAATGTTTCAAATCATTATACATTTTTAAAACAAAAATAGCAATACCAATTAAAACACATCATTAGTTGTTTTTATTCAATACTCCAAGTTCAATAAGTTTAATAACAACATTTGTTTTGTCTTTTATTTTTCTAATATTAATTTTTTTGTGTTACGTTCCATACTCAAATAACTTTTCCAGACAGAGTGACCTTTATACTGTATAACTGTATAACGTGAAAACGTGTTTTCATTCTGTCATTGCATGCACATCTCCTTGTTAATAATCACTAGTGTTCCATTGCTATAGTTTCTCTTCTTTTTTTCTCATTACCCTTGGTACATTGTCCTATGCTAAGAAGAAATTAGCTTCTAATGAGTGTTGCCCTACTATAGGTTTGTGTTCCTTGTTGTTTGAGCAATCCTGTTTACTTTTGCAGTTTCAAGACTCATGGCATGTTTCCCTTGATACAAGAAATTAATTAGATACTTTTTATGTTGCGATACCTTTTATTGGCCCAACATATCAATCATACACATTTTTCTTATGCATAAGTTTTCAAGACTACAGAGTTCTTTATCAGATGTGATCTCTAAACTGGTTCATCATAGCCAGGGTCTTTGGGGTAGATCCTCAGTATTGTGCTAAATGAGGGCATATAACGTTATGTTACTTAATTAGGTAACACACATTATTTTCCTTATTTAATGGGAATCCTCAAAGCTAATCATTTGCATAAATAAAGTCCGTTAGCAAAACCACCATTGTTACATTACCTGCATTTTAAATACACTGTACATGCACATTGGTCAAACTTTCAGGTTGTTTTTAAGGTAGCGTTATTACCAGAAATGTTCATGTGTGTTACCAAAAGATAATGCTTGTTATAATATAAAAAATATATATCATTTTTGCACTTATTAACTTTTTCACTTAATTATATGATATATAATGTAATAAGGCCTGTATAAAGTATGGGTGTACAATAATATATATCCATGCATATATAAACAATATTAATGAATATTTAATTTCTATTATAACAGTATTTAACATAGGATTGAAGCAGAGGCTCTCCTTTGCTGAACCCCATTAATTTGAGTTCTGGGGGAACCCTGTGTCTGAAAATACTTACCTCCATGGGGGGTGCTGGTAGCTGCTCCTCTCGCCTATCAGGGTTCATGTAATGTCAGAGTTTCAAAGTTCCTTCTGGACCAATAGGCATCGGTAACACCATGAGGGTTGTCTTCCTATCGGCCCACATGACACGGGAGCATTAAACCTTTTGAGATAATGGCACCCGTTTTGTAGGTGTGTATCTCAGGAGGCAGGGGGTTTCCAGTGCTGAAATTAATGGTGTTCAGATCTGGAGACCCCTGCTTCAATGCTATGTTAAATAAATATAAAAATAAAAAATGTCTTGGATTTCTCCTTATTTTAATTGTACATTAATATAAATGAAATATTAATTAATATTGTTGAGGTATGTTTGGATATAAATTTTTGGACACTCGTACTTTATACAGTCATTATTACAGTATTTACCTTATTAGTTCACACAAACATATAACTGTATTCACTAAAAAACATAATGTAGTTTGTGTTTCATGAAGATGGGCAACGCAAAGCACAACGGATTTGTCAATAATCTAATTTATTTTAAGTTTTCCAGGTTGGAGGGGAGCGCATTCATATAGAAAAAAGCAAACACACAATGCAATATGTCTGATGATTTAAGGAAACAGTCTTTTTCCCAATTCCAGTTACATTTGAACTTACAAACTTCACTCTGGCAAATCCCATAAAGGTATCTTTATGTAGTAAAACCACGGATGTTCCCCATGGTGTAGTAGACAGGTAACACAATTAACCGGGTAAAACCTTGGTTGGGTGATACAAGAAACCAGAGATAGTGCAGACTGATACAAAAAGGTTTATAAAAATAATCATAGATAAAACACTGACATTGCATCTGATCCTCTCTTTTACGGATAGAAGATTTATGGTTTGGGCCTTTCTGTCTTGACTCCTTAACTTACTTTGTTGGGATTGTCACTGGACAATCTGTGCGGTCTTTCTCCTCTTACGATCATGGGCACACTTCCATCCTATTCGCGACTCTCTTCACAGTGGCTGCCCTCATGGCAAGGAATCCACTCTGGGTCCCCTG
Organism: Ascaphus truei; assembly: GCF_040206685.1. Classification (NCBI taxonomy): domain Eukaryota; kingdom Metazoa; phylum Chordata; class Amphibia; order Anura; family Ascaphidae; genus Ascaphus; species Ascaphus truei. Next base: position 294,925,702 of record NC_134485.1, read on the forward strand.
GGCATTGTAGTATGATTGGATTCTTACTGTGCTACTGCATCGTAACTTGGCCTTCACATTCCATGCGTTGTGGAAATTAGACTGTAGTACTGCAACGATATCGCAGTCACGCTTCCTGGAGCGCCTCACTTGCTTTATCTCTACCGCCATCTTTTCCATGGACTGCTTCAGTGACCCAAACGTCTTTCTTAGGGTTGTAACCTCTTTCCCCAACTTCAGCCGAGAAACCTCCTGCTGGGCTGCATTAGAGTCCAACGTAGCGTCCCGCTCAGTCTTCAGAGCCTCGAGCTCCTTGCCTAGGTCACACTTTTGTTTCTCGGTCACCTTGCGGCCAGCATGCTCAAACTCCAGGTCCTTCCTCAGGTATTGAAGCTGTTCTTCTGCCTTTCTTCTTTCACACAGTGCAGCCGCTAGTTCAGCTTCTTTAGAGTTGAGTTGCGATTCTACATCTCCTAGCTGACTCAGAGCACGGCTTAAAACTGTTTCTTTATTCTGGACCTGCAGCTGCTGGTGCTCCTCCCGGACCTTGTCCAGCTCCAGCTGTAGCTGGGCCCCCTCATTGGCCATGTGGTCCAGCCCCTTGTGGATATCGGCCATCTCGGTTTCATGGTGCAACGTCAGGCAGGCCACCTGACGGACGGACACTTCCTCCCTCTTGGCACACTATGTCTTACGCTCAGCCTTCTGCGTCGGCAACTCTTCCTGGTGCTTGCTCTGGGTTCGCATCAGTGCCTCCTTCATCTTTTGGAGCACTGCAGTTTTTGTCGCTAGGATCACTGCTTCTTCTGTTTTCCAGGCGTCTTTCTCCTTGGTATACTGACTCATGGGGATGGAGCTGCCTTTCTGCTTCTCCAGCTCTTGCTTCTGTCTCTGGACCTTCTCGTGTTCCCTCTCATACAGAGTTACCTGGCTTCTAAGCTCCGCCTCCAGCGATGCTCTTGTGGCACTCAACGTGACCTTCAGCTGCTCCAGGGCGAGGCATTCTTTTTCCAGCATTCTCTCTGCATTCTGCAGTGAAGCCTGTAATTCTAATTTTTCTAGTGTCAATTGCGTCTTCATTTTCTGTGCTTGGTGAAGCTTCTCAGTCCCTTCACTGACCTGACCAGTCAGGTTTAAAACCTCTTCCTCCAGGTTTATGTTCTCCATCTTCACAGTCTCTATATCCCTTAGAACGGTCTCATTGGCCTCCTTCAAAGTACCCAGCTCTGTATTTAGACAGTGACCCTCCTGGCGTGAGTGTTCCACCTCTGTGCTGAGATTGTTCACCTTTTGTAGGGTCTTCCCATATTTCTAATAACACAAAGAAAAGTGCTTAGGCGCTACATGCAATTAAATAAAATACTAACAATAATAACACAATATGTACAGGGCAGCCAGGAACACTAGCAGAACAACACCAGAGAGAACACAAAGAACATATACAGACCAGCGCCCAAAAAAGAGTCCAAAGTCCCTAATAGAGTCCAAACAGATGGAAGGGAAGATAATCCAGATGGTCCAATCACTGGAAGGTCTCCAATCCGGGGGTTCGTGACATAGGGACAGAAACAAAGAAAAATAATAGTGTAATACGTAATGTTAAAATGGGACAAACAACATGAAACACTTAACAGAAGACAAACATAAAACAATCAAGCTGAAAGAAAAATAACTACTTAATAAAACAAACGGAGCCTGCTGCAGTGGGTCATCAAGGGGTTAAAACCCAAAACCCTACTTACAGCAGGACTGGAATAAACAAGCATGTGTGCAGATGCCGGCAGCAGTGGGGGTCCTCACGGGCTCCCTGATGTGTAATTTATTTCCCTCTAGCTTCGGAACACTCTCCAAGATGGACGCCGAGTAAGGGAACTACACACTCTCCTGATTGCCAGCACAACAGCCCCAATGATGCTGCTTCCTGCTTCACTTGATTGACACTTCTCACAACCAGTGTAACTCCAAGGCGCTGTGACCTCTGACCCTACGCGTTTCGTGACTGACATGACTTCCTCAGGGGTTGATTCAGTGAAGGTGAAGTCCCATTATATACACTTCACTTATCACTGATTGGATAGAGATATCTAATACCAATTAAGTTTAAAACTTCAGCTTAAGACAATACCACACAGACCTTGACTAGACTAAACACATACACACCTATAGACCTATAAACATGAAGATTAATTCTCATCTAAAACTGCATAGATAGCAGTAACAAAATATTAATGCAATCATAATAATCCTAATATGATAATCTATATTTTATAATGAATATATAAATAATTAATTATATTAAAATAACAACTAAATCCTTTTTACGTGACACTATACATGTTTTACAGATACTGCGAGAGGTGGAATGGCGACCAGGGTTTGTGTGGGTGACAGCTGATGTCACTTCTTTGTACACCGTCATCTGACACGACCAGGGCTGCCAGGTCATCTCTCGAGTACTGGACACCAACACTGACATCACACCAGGTTTGAAATGTTTTCTGTTAGATAGTATATTACACATTCTCACTCATAATTACTTTTGTTTCCATTCACAATTTTATTTACAGACATGTGGGACTGCCCTGGGTACGAAATTTGCGCCCAGTTACGCCAATCTCTTCATGAGCACATGGGAGGAAGATTACATTTGGAACAACTGCCCACTAGGTGCAAATTTGGTACTATGGCGTCGCTACATTGATGATGTGGTATTTATTTGGTCTGGGGGTCTGCAATTGTTAGATGAGTTCATCAAATATTTAAATAATAATGACAGGAATTTAAAATTCTTGTGTAATTTTGATGAGCAGCAGATCGATTTTTTAGATCTGAATCTATACATTGTCAATTAGAAAATTCAGACAAAGACATTCTTTAAACCTGTCCAGGCCAATAACTATCTAATGACGGATAGCCATCACAATCCCCAGTGGATCAGGAATATTCCCAAGGGACAGTTCGTTCGCCTGAAACGTAACTGCTCCGACTCCCGGAACTTTGGGAATCAGGCAAAAGAATTGAAACAGAAATTCATCCAAAGGAAATATGCGGTAGAGCAATTATATCAAGTTATGGGCCAGGTGGATTCTATTGATAGATCCACATTACTGGAGTATCGGAAAAAAATCCAGATCCAAGGGGGATGACAATATATCATTTGTCACACAATATAATCAGATGGCACCATGTATTAGACATGTGTTTAAGAAGTATTGGCCTATCCTTTTGAGAGATAACACTCTGGCACAGGTTCTGACCCCCACACCGAGTATAATTTTCACTAAGGCCACCAACCTCAAATCTTTAGTAGCACCTAGTTGCCCACTGTCTAAAAAGAAGTCTCAGTCGTCTCATGCAATTAATGGCTTTTTCACATGCACAAGATGCACAGCATGTAAATATGGTAAACCAGGTACTATGTTCAAGTCCAATGTCACTTTGAAAATGTATCATATAAAATCCTTTATTAATTGTCGTACAGCCTATGTAATCTATTTGCTGACCTGTCCCTGTGGCTTACAGTATGTGGGACGCACAGGCAGGTACTTCCAAAGAAGGATATACAAGCATGTGTACAACATTAAAAAGGGTCTAATAACCCACAGTGTGTCAAACCATTTTTTGAATTGCCACAACAAGGACCCTACTGGTCTTTGCTGTCAAGCAATTGAAATTGCTGCTACCAATTGGAGGGGGGATGATAAACTCAACCAGATTAGCAGACGTGAAGCTTTCTGGATTTATGATTTTAGAACCCTCTCTCCAAATGGATTAAATTTAGACTTTGATCTAGGGCTCTTTCTTATCAAATAATATAGGGTCTTTTAAAATAGTGTATAGTGTTGCACTTTTTAATTACATTATATTCCCTTGGTTTCCTTTTTTTCTGTATGATTATTATTATCATTTTTATATTTAATTGTTGGAATGATTATAAGTATGAGTATATTATTTTAATATAATTAATGATTTTATTATTTATATATTCATTATAAATAGATTATTATATTAGGATTATTATTATTGCATTAATATTTTGTTACTGCTATTTATGCAGTCTTAGATGAGAATTCATCTTCATTTTTAACATGTTTATAGGTCTGTATGTGTGTATTTGTTTAGTCTTAGTCAAGGTCTGTGTGGTATTGTCTTAAGCTGAAGTTTTAAACTTAATTGGTATTAGATATCTCTATCCAATCAGTGATAAGTGAAGTGTATATAATGGGACTTCACCTTCACTGAATCAAACCCTGAGGAAGTGATGTCAGTCACGAAACGCGTAAGGTCAGAGGTCACGGCACCTTGGAGTTACACTGGCTGTGAGAAGTGTCAATCAAGTGAAGCAGGAAGCAGCATCATTGAGGCTGCTGTGCTGGCAAGCAGGAGAGTGTGGAGTTCCCTTACTCGTTGTCCATCTTGGAGAGTGTTCCAAAGCTAGATGGAAAGAAATGACACATCAGGGAGCCCGTGAGGACCCCCACTGCTATTCCAGTCCTGCTGTAAGTAGGGTTTTGGGTTTTAACCCCTTGATGACCCGCTGCAGCAGGCTCGTTTGTTTTATTAAATAGTTATTTTTCTTTCAGCTTGATTGTTTTATGTTTGTCTTTTGTTAAGTGTTTCATGTTGTTTGTCCCATTTTAACATTATGTATTACACTATTATTTTTCTTTGTTTCTGTCCCTATGTCACGGAACCCCGGATTGGAGATCTTCCAGTGATTGGACCATCTGTATTATCTTCCCTTCCATCTGTTTGGACTCTATTAGAGACTTTGGACTCTTTTTTGGGCGCTGGTCTGTATATATTCTTTGTCTTCCCATATTTCTGTTTCAGATTAGCAACTAGTTTGTCAGATTTGTTCTGCTTTTCATCCATGGTAGCAATTGCGTTGTTGGCCTTTTCCAGACTTGTCGTCAGCTCCTCCAACTCACTCCATAAGAGACACTCTGTTTTCTTCAAAGCCTTGTACTCTTGTATAGCTGGGAGTATACACCTCTATACCTCAGCGTTCGCTTCTCGCTCCTTATTCAATTGCTCCTGCAAGACTTCATAATCACGATGGGCAGTTTGCAGTGCAGAAATTAAGGCCTCTTTGTCTTGGATCAAGGATTCATCTTCCCTTTGCTCCTACTTTTCCTTTGCCACCGTTCCCGTGACAATTCTGCCCATCATTCCGGTCTGCAGCACATCTTGGTGCCTTGCTGACGCCTGTTGTCCTAATATCGCAGGCTCAAGTGGTTCGGTCACTTCCTCTGTGACTTGAGAAATACTTTTCTTTTTCTTCTTCTTTTTCTTTGCATTATTAGCACCAGAGACATCAGTGGTACTGGGAACACAATCATTGTTTTCAGCTTCCACGTCTTTCTTGCGCTCACAACGCGTCGCTTGTTTTTGCAGCTGTGGGAGACAATTTTCACCGTGTTGCTCCTGTTGCCACTGTTTATATTTGAGAATTTGGGGGGGCACCTCTCCCGTGTGACCTGGTTCATGACAGGCCCAGCATACTGAATCATTTATAAAGTCACCTGGTTTCCTTCTAGCCGGCACGGCACCGAATTCCTGATCGCTGACTCCAACGTTATGGGGTCCTGTGCTCTGGTCACTTTTGCAGCTTTCATCTGCGGGTACGGCTCTCTTCCTGGGGCCACGCACGAGTCGTCATCATCATCATTATATGGCCTGAAGGGACATTGCTTTGTATGATTAAGGACATTGCAAAATGGACATTTGACGGCGGCCATTTCAAAAACCCGTTTTGTTTTCTTTTTTTTTTCACACCCATCGGGGCAGACTTTACACAACACACGTGAATTGTACTTGCTTTATAATGTTTGAACCTCCTTGGTTCTTCTTAGGCAACATCTTTGCAAAAATCCATTTTCAATTTCTTTCATACCCGACATGGCAAACTTTACACACAGCACTTGCTAGCTGTCAATTCACTTGCTTCAGCAAAATAACTTTTTTTTCTGCTTGAGTTCAGTGTCTTAACATATCTTCATCTACTGACCCCCAGAGGTGTAGCATCTCACTTCAAACACCACCTGTGGCAGGACGGTCTCGCGGCAGAGTCAGTAAGATGCTAGACGTTGTGTTCAATTTTAACTCTAGTGGTTTATTTGCCACCAAACAGCAACCAGATATCGGGGCTACTGCCCCATTAAGGCAAAACACCAAAATAAGGAAATAAAATCCTATCCCTGTCGGGAGACTAACTGACATTTATGGTGGCCCTTACTAACGGGGCCGCCAGCTGATCTGGTTGTCAGCCCAAAACATGCCCTGGTATCTGGAACAAAGTATCAGTCTCTGCACAGACAAAATAAAGGGTTTTTCTCTGATCTGTTAGACCTTGTCTTTATCCTGGGTGTGGTTCCCAGCTGGACCCCGCAGGCCTGCTTCTTCCAGTCCTAGAGTCCGATACAGACTCTTCCTGGCTGGGAAAACTTCCACTTCCCCTCTCTCTATGGAGTAAAGCAGTCCTTCTTATAGCAGCTTCCTGTGTCTTTTAAAGCACTTGTTTCACTGAGGAGTCCAGTCCCTGATTAATCAGTTTTCAGCTGCTGCTTTCTCTGGGGAGGTTAACGCTCTGTGTACTGGCTGCAGCATCTCTCAATTCACTGTTCCAGCATACTGAGTCAGTGATTCTGTCACTATAAATAAATCTATATATATATGCAGTGTTCGACAAACCTATACATTTTCTCGCCCCGGGCGAGTGGATTTAACCCCCGGGCGAGTAAATATTGGCCCAAGCAGCACACGTTTGGTACTAGGTGGCGAGTAGATTTTTGTGTGTGGCGAGTAGATTTTTTGGTGATTTGTCAACCACTGTATATATATATATATATATATATATATATATATATATATATATATATAAAATAGAAGAAAAAAGCGCCCAATCCTAGTGCATTACTGTGCAAAAAATGGTTTAATTCCCAATAAAAGGCTCATAAAATGAACTCACAAACATAAAAGATAAAAAAGCATTGTATGAGTAATACTCATGCTCCAAAGAATCTGTAAGCGCTGCTGCTCTGCTACTCTACTCCATGACACCACTGCATCCAGTACAGCCCTCGTGTATCTCTGCCAGCAGGAACTCACGTCATCAGGCTCCTCACAGTATTCTTTCCCCGGGAACACAAATCCAGATAGTTTAGGTTCCCACCGGGGACAATGTTTGCGGCGGAACGAACAGATGACGTCACGCATGCACGGAGATGGCAAGCAGGAGAATGTCAGGCAGAACTCATAAATCAACGCTGCAGGAATCCACAGCACACCTGGCCCTACGCGTTTCAACAGCTAAACTGTTTTCATCAATTTAGCTGTTGAAGCGCGTAGGGCCAGGTGTGCTGTGGATTCCTGCAGCGTTGATTTATGAGTTCTGCCTGACATTCTCCTGCTTGCCATCTCCGTGCACGGTGTGACGTCATCTGTTCGTTCCGCCGCAAACATTGTCCCCGGTGGGAACCTAAACTATCTGGAGGTGTGTTCCCGGGGAAAGAATACTGTGAAGAGCCTGATGACGTGAGTTCCTGCTGGCAGAAATACACGAGGGCTGTACTGGATGCAGTGGTGTCACGGAGCAGAGTAGCAGAGCAGCAGCGCTTACAGATTCTTTGGAGCATGAGTATTACTCATACAATGCTTTTTTATCTTTTATGTTTGTGAGTTCATTTTATGAGCCTTTTATTGGGAATTAAACCATTTTTTGTACAGTAATGCACTAGGATTGGGCGCTTTTTTCTTCTATTATCTATGCAGGTGGAGAGGGAGGTCGTTGTGCCCTTTAAAGAAGCAGCCTTTTTCCTGTCAGTGCTTTTCTGTTTCTTGCATTTTTTGGACTTCATTTGGACTTTTTCTTTCCCTGGAGTCCAAAATACTGATGTACAGGCATACCCCGGTTTAAGGACACTCACTTTAAGTACACTCGCGAGTAAGTACATCTCGCTCAATAGGCAAACGGTAGCTCACGCATGCGCCTGTCAGCACGTCCTGAACAGAAATACCGACTCCCTACCTGTACTGAAGCTGTGCGCAAGCGGGGAGACTATAGAGCCTGTTACAAATGCGTTATTTATATCAGTTATGCTTGTATATGACGATTGCAGTACAGTACATGCATCGATAAGTGGGGGAAAGGCAGTGCTTCACTTTAAGTACATTTTCGCTTTACATACATGCTCCGGTCCCATTGCGTACGTTAATGTGGGGTATGCCTGTATTTTCATTCCCATGTCTTCCTGTACTAAGTATAATGTGAATCTTCCTAGAAAAATATTAATCTATTGTAAAATCAACACACACAATATATGAACGTAACTGTGAAATTCATAGTGTTAAAGCATTTTGCCTACCTACTGTATGACTCAGTAGGCTATACACAATGCTTAAGGCTTCTAAAGTTATCAAACTGGGGTCTGTTAAAAATACATTAGTAGCTGACAGTACTGTTGATGTGTGACTTTATTTTTCTCTTTGATGCTTCATATGGTAAGAATCAGATTGAAAGAGAGATTGTAACCATTCTTCCAAGGATTAAAATGTGATGAAAAGGTGGTAAAGTCTGCAAAGCTACATTTGCTTTACTCTTATCTATTTGAAATGAGACGATGACTCCTAAAGAATATACTTACTGTAGGAATAGCAACAACAGCAGCGCCTAATGCACTCTACAGGAAAGCTTACCAAACTGAGCACTTCTTTTAACTAGATAACAACATGTAATATCTGATTGCATTGTGTTGGTAGAAATATCTAGATTATTTGTTTCACATTTACACATAATACTAATATATATATATAGTCAATGAAAAAATAGTTTGCACTCACGGTTTCTCAAATGAAGGCAGATGCTCGTCCCATATAGAAACATGTACAGGGTAACCAGGGAAATCCAGGTAACAAAGAGACAGCACACAGCAATATAATGAAGTAAATAAAGTGTATTAACAACACAGGGCAGCCAACGTTTCGGTCCTCAGAGGGGGACCTTCCTCCATGCCCTGAGGAAGGTCCCACTTTGAGGACTGAAACGTTGACTGCCCTGTGTTGTTAATACACTTTATTTACTTCATTATATTGCGGTGTGCTGTCTCTTTGTTACCTGGATTTCCCTGGTTAACCTGTATATAAAAAATATATATATATATGTATATAAATATATATATATATATATATATATATATATTATAGAGACAAAAAGAAAACAGAGAGTGCACGCCCCATAGCGTAAAATTGTACATTTAATAAAAATAGGGATAGGGAGAGGGATTAAAAACACTCCCAAAGATAGTAAATAACACACAATTTGTGATCATATCACCACCAAAAAAATAAGCACCGTCCCGGATCACGTCGATAGTCCAAAACGAGATATCCTGCCGATTCACCAGTAAGAGTTCATCCTCTGTGAAGTCCCGCAGATTGTAATCCACATGTCTACTTCCAGTGAAGCATACGAGTATCAGCCTCAATACAGCTCCCTGCACGCTCTGGCCGTAAAGCGTGCACGTGCGTGATGACGTAATGTCGTAATTTGCATACCCTGACGTGTTTCGGCACACTTTGCAACTTTATCAATTTCATTCAAATACAGCTTTCAGAATGTACTGTAGTTGCAATCTGTCCGTATTCTTCCTGCTTCAGTCCCTGATTTTATATAGTAACAGCTTTACAAGCTTGGTTAAGCTTACTGTGAAATCTACTGTTCTCTAGGTTTAAATTTAATCAAAGTAATTACATAAAACACCTTAAAATTAGGTTTCAAATTAGATGATTTAAACATTTGTAAATGTTGGGTGTTGTATTCCACTTAAATATACCTTACTATAAAAAATAAACAATACCTGCATTAAACACTAAAGGTCCTCACATCATGTTCTTATTAATCCATCAATGTAGTAGAAATCTTTCTGAAGGTAAAAGCACCTTTTAATGATCTACCAATTAAAACATTTTTGTAGATGTCAAGATCTCATAAGTCTCTTCCTCAGATTTTAACTATATATTAGTTGTATGTTTTGACAATGAAAATTATTAACACCAACTTCATTTTAAAAAACATATTTGAATTGCCTTCGACCAAATATGAGCTATTCCACATAAGATTACTTGTTTGTAGAATGTCAACAACCACAAAAAAAGTTTCCGGTTGGGTAGCCCATGTTTCCCCCCCGCCCCGCCCCCAGACACAGATCGTGCCTCTAAGGTGTATTGAGGGCTGGCTACATGTGCTTGGAACAGGAGGGCCTGAATCTCCCGCGTTGGTGTGGGGGATAACAGGGCCAGGCTTCTGGGGTATATGTCTCCATCTCTTTAGCAACAATGCAGCGCCTCCATCTTCTGACGAGACGTATAGGGATAGGTTAAGATCCTCCCAGAAGAAGCACTGGTCCCAGGGCGGGTGATCTTAGACTCACATACAGTCTCTTTGATAAAATAGAAGCAATGTCTTTATTGTCCTTTAGCTATGATACAACGCACTTATGCACAGCGGCACACAGCAGTTCATATAGCAGCAGTGCCCTTCAATTGTGTACCGGGGTCTTCCCTCCTCTCCTCTCCTCCAAGTTGTACCCTAGCAGGATGGGCTGTAGGAGGCGTCAATACCCCCCTTTGCATACACCCCAAGGGTACAGCCTCTGGGTGATGCTAGATGTCTTTCCTCTCACCCGCTGAACAGGGTGAGGGGCATTGGTCCACCTCTATAGTTCTGTCCGCTCTACTCAGAAGGGCTCTGTGTATCTCTTCCAAGCACTCTTCTCACTCTAAGCATGGCTTCTCCAGTCAGACATTTTGCTCTGCTAGGTCTTACTCCAATTCAGACCAGCACTTCACTCCTCAGCTCCCAGGACATAACTCCACACTGACTCCCTCCAGACTTTTCACAGACTGACAAGCTGAACATTCAGCTTTCACAGGATCATCTCTCTCTCTTTGCTCCAACCGAACTCTCAGGCTGACTTCTTCTCTCACCATACAGCACTGACTAGCTCCACTGACACTCCAGACTCTGACTCTCAGACACACACAGGACAGCCCACTAAATAGACACAGCCCTCCCCTTATGATGTCAGCAGAACCTCCCCTCTGTCTCAGGCCTGCCACAGAGTCAGGGGCCTACCTCTATCACTCAAGGCAGGGCTTGGTGAGGGGGGGGGGGGGGGGAAATCCATGATTACTACTGGTGCCTGCCCTTACCAGGGCTTACTCCAGTAGGAGAAGGATAAGTAGCCTGCTATTTCTTACAGGGGCTACAGTTGTATAAAACACTTACTAATTATCTAACATTCCCATTACCATAAGTATAGATTGATGCTGTAAGTTAAGGATACAAAATTGTCCAAAAAGAACTCTGATAGTACTCAGAAATATATCATTCAAATTGACAGAACAACAAACCCAATTGTGCTATTATGGTAACAAGGCTATTTTATTAATCCATTAAGAATGTACAAAAGTTAAAATGCAATACCCCAACAAAAAAATGGTTAGAGGTCCTATACCTAACATAGGAACAAAATATGCTTTGCACTTGAAAAATAACAGCAATCATAAATCACTGCTCAATTAGCTTACATAAAATCATATACAAATGTTCACCATAACAATTCTTACTAAATGTAAATAAATCAATCAATTAAACATTGTATCAATTAAACCACAGGTTTTGCAATATAATATAAACCAGGGCAATATATAATATTGGTGACACCTCCCACACTTGCATATGCTATGACAACAGTACAGATAACAGCAATAACATCCCCAATGGGTACACCCAAAATTGGTTTTAAAAATCCATTCAGTTGTAAAACTTTTCCTTGGTTGGAATCTGTCACGTACACAGTGTGTGTATGTATGTGTAAGTGAAAGGGGTTAATAACTCTCAGCTATCCAGCTAACTCACTTACCTCTTTGCAGGGCACTAAAAATGATGAGAACTAACGCCCCAAAAACCATTGTCCTGAACCACAATTATGCTGCAATCACCAGGATTACTACCAGGGCTACCCATCCTCGTCCTTGGTCTCCTTATACTAACAAAATATGTGAATAAAACAAATCCCAATTTAGCAAAATGTGTCTGAAAATATAGTTAATGTCCTAAAACAGTTACAGTTATGAAAATCCATGTGTTATTAACTTTGGGTGAATTCTGCTTTAAGGATTGCCAAACCCTTACTTTTAAAGACACAATTTCAATTTGTCCTTTGACAAAAAAACAGACAAAAGAGCCTATCTTTTGTGGGTGTCTTATCTGATTTTACTGGAAGACAGATAATTATTTAATTTACTTGAATCTAAGAGTGTAAAATACCCTATAACTCTCTCCCTTTAACACTAGATGAATCCTACCCTTGTCCTTGCGTTCAGATGATTATAACTCACACATCAGCACCTCTTTTTCGTAGTCCTATTTTTAACTTTGAGATGGAAACAAAATGCTAGCCATTTGCAATACAGATACTTTCTCATATTTAATATCGTTATTATTGTGTACTATTGCCGGTTGCAGATTCATACTTTTTAGTATTGAGGTTTGTATCAGATATGAATTATCTTCCATGTTGTCAGTATGTGAGGACCTAATATGGTGACCCTTTCGTCATTCTGGGCCTGTTTACCAAGAAAAATCTCAGGATTCTATAATGCCCTCTGGCTGTTAAGCTTATCTTGGCAGATAAGATCCCTTTCTGCCCACTGTCACATGCCTTCTCAATGTAAGCATGGCTCTACCTAATTGTTTTATTGATCATTAAAGTAGTGCCCCCATGACAATTCTCTGGGAATGGAAACATTATTTCAAAAATACATTTAACGCCATGGTTGCTGTACTGTTCACACAATGTAATCTTTGCATGATTTTATCATGACGGCATCCACGAAACATTTTATTTTGATGACGAGCCTCCATATACTGTATACTGTAACATCAGCCATATTTTCTATTGTTCTATTGTGTGTAGTGGCTCTGTACCAGAATATCCTTCAAGAATTCACCTTATGAACACCTATAGAAGGCTTTACATCCAAGACTCCCCTTAGGTCTTGGTCCATCAAAAGTACCTGACAATGTTTCTTTATATTTTCTCTTTTTGAAAACATGCTCTATTATAAGTGCCTACTATTCTATTTTTTTACTTTCTTTATTATTACTAATCACTTACATTGCTAATAATGCTTATGTTTTCATGTACCAGTGTACTCCTATTGTTGTTGTTTCTTGCTCCATATAAACCTTCCTGAATATACCTCTATGAATAACCCATCCTCAGAAATATTGATTTCCCTTTCTCTGCAATATCATTTAATATGCAACAAATTGTTGAATTAAAATGAAAAAAATAAGCGATTTGGGAAAAGTTTAACAATAATTCACGCTCATTGAGGTTTTAAAAACAAACTGTCCCATGTGCAGGTTTGCCATGAAATGTAAAAGTTTCATGGATGTCACCCAAGTTTTTTGTAAATAATTAATGGATGCTTCTACTTTTGTATTATGGGATAATTAATTTACTAAATTACACCTTGTAAAATTTTTATGTATGAGGGATATCCAGTGATACCATACAAAGCATACAAGGAACATTAAAAGAAATGAAGCGCCTATTAAAACCCTAGTATCTAGACCCTTTTGGCAATTTCAGGGAGTAAATACAAATGATCTAAACTTTATTGCAATTGATCAGGTCCAATTAGGCCTTACAAGAGGTAACATTACAAGAAGTAAAAATGGCGTTGCAAAAAACAACTACAGTTGATTTATAGGCTGAGAATAAAGCTCCTCTGGGGTTAAATGAAGAATATGTTTTCACTTAATCTTTGTGATTATGATATGCTTTGTTTTGGTTTATGATTTCTTTCGAGATGACATTTGAAGTAGTGGTTGTATAGAGGCAATGCAGAATGATGATGTCACCTTAACCACATATATAAATGAGCAAAATTGTGATTTTCTGGAAGAAACCTTGGATCCAGGCCAAACATTCTTTGGGCAGCCATTAGGTTCGATTTTTGGAGATGCGACTTGGAAATTGGTAAAACCCATCCTGATTCATTACCATTAAGTGCTTTGTATTACAGTATGTGGCAGCTGTTGGATGGGATCGGTTGAAATGTTACTGTATTATCAGAGAGAGCTATTCTGATGTACTAAGGCCACCTATACTATGTCCTTTAATCTCTCAAAGTGTTTTTTTTAAGTTATCTGTTTGTTATGTCATGTATATTTTTGTTTGAACATTTGATAGGATTGCAATGAATTATCGTGCATGTCATAAATGCGCACATGACTGTATGTCAAAGTGGTTAAAACATCCAGCTATTCTGCAGACTCACAGTTGTGTGAAAAAGAAAGAACATCCTTTTTTAATTTTATGGTTTTACATATCAGGACATAATAACAATTATCTGTTCTTTAGCAGGTCTTAAAATTAGGTAAATACAACCTCAGATGAACAACAACACATGACATACAGTATTACACTGTGTAATGGTTTATTTAACAAAAATAAAGCCAACATGGAGAAGCTATGTGTGAAAAACTAAGTACACCCTTACTGCTTCCATAGGAATTAAGATGCTAAGTAGCAGACAGGTGCTGCTAATCAAATGTCCTTGATTAATTGATCATCAGCAAGTGTGACAGTAAGGTGTTTATCGTGAGAGTGAACAATAATGTGATACAACATATCACTTTCATTTGAAACAGATTTACCTTATGGCAATGTTATTGCTCCTAAGGTATATCTACTGTTTATCATTGATCATTATTATGTTCTACCTGCTTGGTAATACATTGTAATTCCTGTTATTTCATTGTTTCAAGGTTTGATTGATTTACATTCAGTTAATATTTATATGATAAACATTGGTACATCAGTTTGTGTAAACCAATTGGGCAATAACTTATATTTGCAAAATGGCAAGTCCAGATGCTCAGAAGGTGTGGGTTTTAAATTCATCTCTTTTACATTGAGTATGATTTACTCTTTATATATAAAATAAAAGAGCACAGTTATGGTAATGTCACAATAGGGTTTGTATTTTTTAAATTGGAATAAAATAACCGTGAGTGCTTAGAGAGGTTCTTTTTTACTATTGTACAATATTGTTTTAGAATATGTCTGCTTCAGTTCATGGTGCCTGCCAGTTACAGTAAGTAACATCAGATGAAGCAATATACCCAGAAAGTATGATGTGTTTCATTGAAATATAATAAACAGGGTGACTATCCTCTTGTTCTTCCTTCCTGTTTACTTCCAATTACAGTACATATGTACTTTAATATATTGTTGTTAACAAACCGCACTGATAACTCACAGAATGTTTGACTACTTTGTAATCCTTATACAGAAAAAAAATATATATTTATATATATACACAAGAAAAATACATTTCCAGCTGTTAGTCAGCTTGAGGATGAAACTCTTATATGAAGTGCTAACAGTATGAAACTAATTGCCTGTATATCTTTTTTCCTATCATGTTGTGTTTTTGTCGCATGAAAACAATCTTTCACATGGCACAAATGAGACAGTAAACAACTTGTATTTTTTTTTTATGACAACATGACAGAATAGGAATAAATAGCTTGCGAGTGACCTGTTGAGAATGTATGATTTCATTACAAAATGCATGATTACAATAAATGAAAAAGTTATTTCTCTTCTAATATATTTAAATTATATTGAGGAATAACATGGCTACAGAAATTGTGCTACAGATGTATGTATGTATATCTTTATTTATATGGCGTCATTCAGGTAGATGCACTTTTACAATACATGTGACATAATATTATAACACAACGAGAAAAGGCGCTGCAGACACTCACATGGATTAAACTATTGAGTGTTGATTAGTGAAGAATAGTAGTCTTATTTAGCCTGTGAGAGGGCAGAGTTGCAACAGGATAGAATATATTTGTTTTTAAAGAAGTCTGAAAGAGTATGATATTTCCTCTAGAGGCGTTAAGAGAAGTCAGTTGAGAAGTCAGCTGGAATGGAGCATGCATGTGTAGCATTTTAGCCATGGTCTAGAATTAGAATGGTGACAATGACATAGAAAAAGAGTTTAATGTAGATCAAGAGTGGAGGAAAGAGTGGAGGAAAAGCGGAGTTTTATTTCATGACTAAGTTGTAGTCTGTAGCAAGCAGAGAGAAGAGAGGGAGGAGAGCAAAGTGGAATCAAGAACTGATAGATTAATAGAGTGCAGGTCTCTGCCAAATTTAGGGGTAGATGGAGTTGGAGAAGGGGAAATATGAGAGAGAGAAAATGAGAAGAGATTATGGTCATAGAAGAAAAAGTGAAATGGAGAAATCAGAGAGAAGTTTTATTTCTGTGAAAACCACCCATCCTTGTGAGTGCTGGCAGCAGCCCATTCGAGAAGGACAAACGAAGAGGTTAGAGAGAGAATGCAAGAAGCCCAAGGGAGAGAGGGGTCATCAATCGTAATGGGAGTTTTGGTCGTGGCTGTTTTGCTGGGACTAAATGGCCACCAGCATTGGACGTCAGATGGACCCTCCGCTTAAGCTGAGCCATCACTTGAATCTCAGCCACCGGCCGCTTGTAAGGTAAATTTTATTACTGCTTATGGTAAAGGGTTAATTTAGGGAGATTTAGTGCTTGGGGTAGGGATTAATTTAAGGGTTTAAGTGGTTAGGGTAGGGAGTTAATTTAAGGGGTTTAAGTGGGTAGTCTATAAGGTTAATTTAAGGGTTTTAGCGGTTAGTGTAAGGAAGAAATATTAGGGGTTTTAACAGTTAGGATAGGGGTTTAAGGGCTTAGGGCTTAGTGTAGGGGTTTTAAGGGCAATGTCTTTGAGTAGGCGGTTTTAGGGATATTGATTTTTGGTAGGGGGTTTAGGCACTTACCTTAGCAGCGAATGGCTGGTGGTAGCAAGTTCTGGCTGCGAGGAGAGTCGCGGCAAAGCTTTGGTGGCCATTTTATCATGGTGAAATGGTCGAAACCAAATGTCCGAGACCCTCATCAATATGGTAGTTGAAGTCCCTAAGGAGATGAGAAGGAAAGTCAGAGGAGAGAAAGAAAGAGAGACAAGATTCAAAGTGAAGTTAAAGGAAATATAAATAGTAGAGGAGGTATGCCAGTGGTAATAGTACAAGTTCAGTAATGAGTAATGGGCACTGAAAATGGAGTTAGGATAAGAGCAAAATTAAATATGTGCTAAATTGAATATAAGTGTTAGTGCTGTAAAGTGAAGAGTGCTTCTTCTTCTTCTTTAGTTTTTGATAGTATATGTCCTAATTTCTAGCGCAATTCAACTACAGAATCCAAGGCCAGTAGGTGTGAAGTTGTCCACTTCGTGTTCTACTCCTGTTGAAGTCTCTGTTAAACTCTGAAGTGTATCCCATCTAAAAATGGGCCACTTCAAAGATTGGATGCTGCTTACCCCTTGCAGATGCTGCTTTCTCAGTCTGTCTATAAATATATAGGCCTAAGAATTCACCTCATCTCATTTAAATTCTGCCCAGACAGCCCGATTAACATATTAGAAGCACAGAAGTCAAATGTTATTTGTAATCAGACATTTCTGATACCTATTGTATGCTAGCTGGTGGATTTACTAATCAGGTCAGCACAGCTGATATTAATAGCAGCAAAAGCAACAAGTAACCAAGTGTATACTTGAGAAAAGAAAGATGAAGTCTTTAGTATCTTAAAAGATGAGAAATCCTTGATCATTCCATGTTAATCTCTGTAGTATATCCCACTTAAAAATGGGCCACTTCAAAGATGGGATGCTGCTTGCACCTTGGTGTTTAATAAATTTCAGAAATGTATTTCTGAATACATATTATATTGCATCATGTGATATTATTTGATGTTTGATGTGCTGCATTCATTAACTCATAAAACACAACGGGTGGACACTTCTATAGGTGTTTTGGTGTTGGTTCAAAAAATATTTGGGTTTCAGTTGTGCCTGAACTTGACAGTTTTTTTTTTTTTGGATCTGTGAAAAATTAGAGTACAAAACCCAAAATAAAAACAAGATTATTTTTTTTTTATTTCCGCAAACTTTTTAAAACTTTAAACTTTTTCGCAAAATGATTTAGGTTTTTTTTTAATGAGCTGAAACATTTGTCCTTTTTATATATATAAATAAAAAAAGTAAACTAACATACCCATGAATAGGCTTCTTAGGTTTTGGCTCGAATTTCAAGTTTGACTCGAACTTCCGAACAAACTTTGTAGCTCAGAAAAGTTTGCATCTTGAATCCGTGAATCTGCCCATCCTAATAAAATACAGTACAAATTCAAACAAATTAAGGCTTATGAAGCTTTCTATTGATATATACTGTATGAAGTGAAAAAAAAGCACTATGACGACTAATAATAATGAAAACATTTCTAATACACCAAATTCAAATATTGAAGGCGGTGCTAATAGAAATAAATAAGAAATATATCTAAATATAATATAAATATTATTAAGAAAAATAGTACCTCAAAAGCCGAGGCAAATACATCTTTCAACAAGCGTGCTCAATGATATATTCATAAATTATCAACCATAATTTATTTATCATTAAATAAACGACGCATAGATTTCTTAACATTTTACATAACATTTAAAAACACATATAAAGTGCTAGAACAGACAACCCTAGTCAGTTCATAATTTCATACATAATTTTTTCTCATGTTTATCTATCCTGCCCTGGATGTCACTGGATTGTGCTCTGCCTACCTATTCTTACCATAATTTCACACTACATGAATGAAAAATAAATAGGGAAGTGCCTGAGAAAGTTATATATATATATAAAACGGTATTGTCTATTCATTTTTGATTATATAGATAGATACGCTGGGGTTGTCCTAGCACTTTACATGTGTTTTAAAATGTTATTAAGAGATTCCATCTCAATAAATCAATAAATGACATCAATAAATAAATAAGAATTGGTTAAAAAGAAATCCCAGACAACAAATCTAAATTAATCTAATTTTCTTCATGGCCAATATGGCTTCCAATTGATAGCAAATGGGTTTAAAGGGCAATCCCTCCCTCCGTTGAGTTTCGCATATATTTAATTTGCTTTATTTTGTAACACAATCTATGCAAACGTTATCATTTTGTTTCATTATTTTTTGTTAATCATATTGACCATGAGGCAATTCCATATGCCCTGTACTGTATCTCCGCTCTTAATGATGTCACTAGTCACATTGTCTGGCAAATCCTTCCTCTGTACTGTAGCACGCTCCCTGAGATTTCACAGCAGAAGTGTATTGTGAAATCTTGAAGGAGTACACTGGGTCTGCTTCTGATTTAACTCTCCATTTCACTTCCTTATAGTCATGTCATTGGTGGACGGAGAAAAGCATGGATGGGACTGGAAGAGAGGGCAGGATCTCATTGAAGATTTCATTTAACCATCCACATACTGAACAACCTATCCAAATTAGACATCATTTGATATGCACAGTGGACTTTGGTGTATGTGATCATATAACATTGTGGCCTATACTACTGTATGTCAATGAAACCGACAGGACAATCCTTGAATGGATTGCTGACTACTTCTGTCCACATGGTACTTCAGGATAAAACAACAGACAAACCAGTGGCTAAATATTTCTTATTGTTATGACTGTTCTATTTTTGTAATAGCCTATATTTAAATGCAAGTTTATGTTCTAATCTCATATTTTAGTCCCACTAGTAGAGCTACAGTACCAATATCAACACTGTGTGTAATTGTTGTCTTTATTTTCCCTTATAGCACCCCTTTTCCCTCACAGTTTATTTTCTCTATTGTTTCATTATTTCCTGAGTTCCCTCTTTTCCCAGTTATACTGTTGGCTCTATTCTTCTGTTCT
This sequence comes from Ascaphus truei, assembly GCF_040206685.1. NCBI lineage: Eukaryota > Metazoa > Chordata > Amphibia > Anura > Ascaphidae > Ascaphus > Ascaphus truei. The sequence goes on from NC_134485.1 coordinate 294,945,544, forward strand.
CAACTCTTTCAACAATTTATATCTGTCAATTTAAAAGTATCCTGTTCACCCTCCCTTCCCTTGTCCTAACATCCATCTCCAAATGTGTTAACATTCAATTTTGAATGTTTACACATTTGATTCATCTAGAAATTCCAGAACCTGAAATATGTTTTTGTTTGTGCTAGAGAAAGACGAATATTTAAGGTTCTAGAACTATTGGACAACCGAACATCACAATATTTGCACTTGAATGTGCGGTGGTGGTTGGTGGTATTGCATACACTCAGACTAAGGTAGGCGAATGTCACTTTTTAAACCCAAGCCGCGAATATCTACGGGTACAAAGAAATGCCGCAGTCACAGCGAATTGGAATGACAACACACATGTCTCACATTGTATCAGTTAGGTATTCAACATGATGGGATGCCTCAAATTAATTTCCAATAACAAATTATGCTTTACACAAATGACACATTTTGTAATGGTTCTTATTACATTATGTCTTAGGAGTTTATGAGGCATATGTATCAAGTAAAGGTGGTGCAATTCTGGGCCATAAATATTGCTCATTGCTCAAACAAAAACTCCTATTGATTTTAATTAAAAATATATATATATGAAACACGTGGTGCTTTTATATCAGCACACAGGAAAGATGTTTTGCCACATTGCACTACTTTGGGGTCACAAACTGCTTTAATCGTGCAAAACTCAATTTAAATGGCACTTTTATGTGCCTATGTAGAAACCTAAAATGTCTCAATTTGTGCCTGCAGTGTTGAAAAAAATATTTTTCTCTCCTTTTTTTTGGCTCACCGAAATGAACAGCACTTGGTGTACAGATGTTAATGGTATACATATCTAGAAAAAAAATATTTCTGGGCACAAAGAAAAATGTCCTTAGAGTTGGCATAAACTCTAAATAGACTTTTAATAATTTTAGCACAGAATGAAGTGATATGTATTAACCCAGGAGTTTTTTTTTATGCAGCAGGTTTTTTTTTTATTACTGTAATACCCTTTCCCTATTATATTCTGTCGCTCTCCACCTTTGTATCCGGAAAATTTTCCTCAGGTGTCATCCGGAGGAATGAGCGGCAGATTACTTATTCAAGGGGGTCCAGGGTATTAGCGGAATCAAATTGGAACAAACAAATCTCCCACACTTCCTGCTGAGGCGTTAAGTATCCTCACTGGTAGGCCGAATAGCTCCTAGTGCCTGTAGCAGTGCCACTGACGTCACTGCTACGTGTCACCAGTAAGGCGACCATTAGCGATGACTCAGAGAAAGAAATCTGCAGGATCAATCTGAGCTGAATAACCGTGTAAAGGAATAACAAGGTGATTAACCCAATATGTCAATTCCTATGCGTTTCATATGTCTAGCCTACTTCATCAGGGATAATCCCCTTTAAGTACGATTGGTTTAATGTTAGTTATGTTATTTGAAGCTAGCGCAAGGCGGTGCTAATTTACCTTAGCATTAAGTCTTCTGTATGTTAATGGGATATACAATGAATGACCATTGTTTTTTTAATAGAATAAGCTTTGTGCATATGCATTAACCTCAGGGAAAATAAAGTCTGTTAATGATTTTGATAACAGTGCATTATTAGTACTGAGTTAACAAACCTCTGTGGATATGCGCCTTTTTATTTTCCCAGTATGGCTATTGTAAATATGATTACATTTATAATTGAAATGAACTAACACTAGTTAATAATTCTATTTAGTATGTATTGTTTGAATCCGCTTTCAACATTGCAGGATGCATTAATATACTTTCAGACAAAAAGTTATGCATTACATGTATAAAGTCTTCATGCATAGAGTACAACGTACATTTTCTGAAGGTTTATTTTATTTTTTATCACTGAAATTTTAACGCACAAAAAAATGTATAATATAATCTTAGTAAAAAAAGCCCGTTTGTGCTCTAAGGTTGATCATACAGATTTAGCCAGACTAACTGTTCTCGATACCGCGATTGGTTACGATGCCATGACCATGCGCTTGCGACACTGAAAACAGAAAAGAGTAATTCTGCGGGATCCCTGTTCTGAATGGGAGCCCCCTGGCATTAATCCCTCAGAGCAATCTGTGTGGAAGCCAAACAGTATTGAGGAGCTGGCCAGAGGGTTACGATGCACTCATCTATGGTACAGTACAGAAGCAATCTCCATTAGTTGCAGCTCAGAAGGTAAGAAGCACTCTCCATTTCTGTCCAAACCCTTGATGATGTAGATGACCAAATATGGGTATCTACATAATGAGGGGGGGTTCTATAGGGCAATATTTGGTCATCTATGTCATCAAGGGGGTTGGACAGGAGATTTAACACTTGCCAACCCTCTTGATATCATAGATCACCGAATATGGTCCTATAGTATTCCCCTCATGACATACAGTAGATACACATATTAGATCATCTATATCATCATGGGGTTGACAAACACAGAGACTGCTTCTTACCTTCTGAGCTGCTCTGGGCAAGGACACACTCACCTCCACTGTTAATCCTCCCAGGCAGCAACAGATCCCCACAGACACTGTCCTCAGTGTCACAGATTTTTGATCATTGATTTCACTTCGAAAAGGATCCGCCAATCCAGCACAGTCTCTCACGATGAGTTTCCCACCACAAGGGAATATCTTCCACGTGCCTTGACTCTGCAGCGTAGTCTGGTCCCAAACTTCAAGTGAAAGGATTCTCAGTGCAGTGCTGTGTCCTTGACTGATACTATACACTAATCAGGCAAGTTCCCTATCTAAGGGCTGTTCCCTGCAGCAGCCACAAACTAGTGGTGTCTCAGGGCCTGCACTGGGGCCTAGGGGAAATATACTGGCCTACTGCAGTGGGTCACTGATCCCTGCACACACCTCCTCTCCCCTTGCTATCCCAGCACCCACTGACTAGCGTGCTCCCTGTCAGTGACTACATCCTGTCAGCCCCGAGGAATCCTGAAGCCCTATTGTCCCTGGCGTCAGATATCTGCAGCTATGGCTTATGGGAATTGTAGTCCCAGCTGGGAACCTCCTCCTGATTGGTCTCGCTTTGCGCGCTTTCCACAAGCTGTCTGCAGGGACCGCCACAACTCTCATGCCACTGCGCATGCGCGAACGAGCCCAACATGGCGGCGCCCTGCATCTGCAATCACCGGGTTCCCCCGGCGACACGGCCACCCACGCAACTCCCTAGCGCGCAGCGGAGGTGAGTGATGGTTACCGGAACCTGGCTACGCAGTATTAACTTAATGTTAATCAAAAGTGTGTGCTCAAACGATGAGATAATTTGTATAAATGTTTACTATCTTTTTTCAGTTAACATGATGATATGCACCATATATTTCTTATTGTAAACATAACAATACATTAATAAATACAAATATGCATTAATAAACTGTGATGTGATTATGAAGATCCAGTGTTATACATGTGATATTAATACCTTTATACTGTATGGTTTTACATCTTCTTGGAGTTTACAGTTATGCCAGAGTTTTCACAATTCTTCATATGAATATAAAAACAGCAAGTTCCTCATTCTATAAAGTGTGATAAGTGCAGATGACGTGCTCTCGCAGGAAAAACTCTTTTAAAGTTAGTATATCAAAGTTTCATGCGATAACACGTCATCTTACAGAATAAAATCCACTTTGTGCATTCACAACCATCTAGTTGTAATAACGACTAGCATAATTCTCTATAACATCTATGATTTTGAACGGTATAGTCATTATATACATGTTACAATAAAGTCTCAAAGTCAGTGTCACTGATTATAACAACGTTTTAAACAAATGTAAAAACGTACTACATTCCGAGCTTGACATTTTTCCTATGATGTTTGTGTATATTTTGATTTTTTGATAAATAGTTCTCTCTCACCTCATATGCTCTAGGTTGTTTAAAACAGGCAGTCTAAAGAAACATAGAGATGATGCACTGTATCTAAATAAACAAAGTGTAATAGAAAGTTGTTTTGACACATTACTCCATTTTCTGTTTCTGTTGGCATCAAATGTACTGGAAGAAAGGATTTCCGACGTTTGATGCAGATTGTTGAGTAAATGACGTGGTGAATTGAGTAAAGACGTGGCAAATGCAAGATAAAATGGTGATGCCCGGAGAGGCAGTATTTGATACATCTAATTAAAATCTGTGCACCATATGACTCCTCCCTAACTCCTCCTATTGATAATTTCAAAATTACAAGTTGATACACATGGTGCACAATTTTGAAGCAAAAAACCTCTAAGCAATGACGCAAAATAAAAATGATGCATTTAGTGTCAATTTCACTATAAATTTGCCTTAATACATAAACCCCATATCTGAATTACTATACACAGTGTACTGTATGCCTATATAATTAATCAAAATAGGTTTTAATCTGTTTGATAAAATTGAACTTTTGTCAAAAACTAATTTGTAGAAACCAACATATAGCTGAGCAAAGCATAAGCCTCCAATCCTGTTGAAAGCAAGAAGAAAATCTTGGTGTGTAAAAAATACCTTTTCATTGTAGATTATGTCTTTATTAACTTGCATTTCGGTTTTTATTGTACAGTTTTGAAGATATATTTAGAATATTTCATCTTTTCTTTTTTAGGGGCAAGACTTACCATTACATGATATACTAAATTCTTCCTGTGATAATGCCACCATACAGGTAAGTGTGCAGACTTGAAACAAATGAACAGTTTTTTTAATTTGAAGAAAGAATTGTTTATATATACTTCGGGAGTTATTCTATATCCACTGAGGCTGCTGATTGGGCGGTTTGAAGGTGTAAAATAAGGTATCAGTATACATTTTTCTATACACTGGTTTGCTTTTTATTTCAGTACCTTAACTATTCTAGGACGTGAGACATAACTTTTATTGCTTTGAAATAAGCATTGAAAGACAAATTGTTTTTCTCAACCTGTGGTTCTTGATCTTCATCCCTGAATAATTGTTCACAATAGTGCAATATTTCATATGAACTGTTTTAAAATCTGCAGGTCCCTTGAATGTCTCCCTGTGTGAAAGTCTGTGCCAGTTATGACAGGTTTATTATCAAAGTTTAACAACTTGATCAGTCGTCTCTCTCCTTTATACTCCCATTGATACAAGGTTGTCTGGTGAAAATAAGGAGCTTAAGAAAAAAAGAACTTGTCAGGATCCACAGTAAAAGTGTCTGATAACTTTATATCTGCCAATAATTCTAAGATGTAGAATATGTGATTGAGTTAAATTACTACTGCTTTCTCTGTATACCGTACATTATTTTATGTAAAATATGCATTTGGGTTTTAATTTGTCTGATTTTTCTTATCCTAATCTAATCGCCCATATAATTTGAAAGTACTCTTTTATTTAGAGGAAATATAGATGATGATTTGTAGAAATATTGTACTTTTCTAAAAAGTGTATATTTTTTCCTGGCTTGCTCCACATATTTATAGACCAACATACAGTAGATTTAGTTACAGATTAAAGAGCACGGGTAGACAACTTCCGACCTCAAGAGCTACCAACAAGTCAGGTTTTTAGAATATCCCTGCTTCAGCACAGGTGGCTTCGACTGAGCCACTGATTGAGCCACCTGGGCTGAAGCATGTGTATCCTGAAAACTTTACCTGTTAGTAGCTCTTGAAGACTGGAGATGGCCACGCCTATAATAGAGTATTTAAAACGGCAAATGTACATGAAACTTATTTTTGGAGAAAACAGCTTTATAACTAATCCCTGAAGGTGCAGGTGGCACCCAAACCTAAAACAGAATGAGAAAGCAACTCCCAGAGTGTAGTAAATGTACTAACAAACAAAAAGAAAAGTAGTACACTCACAAAAGGAAAAAAAAAAAAGACATGGACTTAGCAGTGAAAAATTGAACCACATTATTGCAATTATTTCTGGGTGAGACTCTGTTAGGGTCCATATATATAAGTAAAAAAGGAAAAACGGTGTATATTGCGCTAAAAGGCTAAACAATATACAATACAGTGTAATAATATTAATAATGATATGTGACCCTACACAAAACCAAAATGGGCTAGGCTGCCAGGTGATATTAACTCCAAGACACAGTTAGCAAAAAAGAAACACAAAATAAACAATATAAACCGGCGCCTAAAGAGTCCAAAGGGGAATAGTTATAGTCCAATGGTGTTTAAAGTCTCTAGAGGTGGAAATCAGCTTTTGTCACTTTCCAGCTCCTCCACAAGACGTTACTCCATGCATATATTGCAGAAAGAGAAGAGACAAAAAGAAAACATCATAGTGCAACAATGCAAATATAGAACATGCAGGACAAACAGGACAGGACAACACTAAACAAAACAAGCAAGGCTGACTAATAGTACGAGTTAATTTAATATACACAATAAAAAAAGACTATAGCAGATGTGGGATCCGGTAGGTTAAAACCGGAGTCCTACTTACAGAACTGCCACAGATCATAAGCAGAGATTATAGATGAATGGTGGCCGGCTGCGGCTCCGTGTAAAGACGTGAAATCCAGAGGTTGCTCCAAATGGTGTCCTTTACTCCGCGACCGGAAGTACGTCACTCGGGGTGAATCTGGAGCTCTCCAGGGACTGTCAGTCAATCCGCAGCCGGAAACACGTCACCAGGGGTGGGTGGAGATACCGAAATCCCTTCTCTTATACGATTACTGCGATCACGCTCTGCAAGTCCTCTGCCTTAGTCAATGTAACTCAAAACAAACTGCCCAACTCGTTTCGTGCGCATGCGCACTTCTTCAGGGGGTATAGATCACTAGGCATGAGATACCTATATACTGACAGGACTAATACTATTGGATGGCAAAAAACTACCCATAACCTAATCAACCTGTGTGATTGGTCTAAATAACTGTCAGCCACGCCTAGTATACACACAGCCTTACTAACAAACTTAACAATTAACAAACGATCACATTACAAGATACAAAATACCTAAAAATGCTAACAAAAAATGAAGTTATATAATAAAAATCAACAAATAACATACATCATATTTCAACCATTTAAAAATGTGCATATTAATCATAAAAGAACATGCAAACTTAAATTCATAAAGGAAAAGTGACATATTCTTTTAGTCCATAAAAATATATATAAAAAGCTAAATTACTGCTCATTTATGATAACATAAATAAATATTAAAAGTTAAAAATATATATTAAAAATATAAATATAGGGGGGGCGTGTCCAGGATGCCAATGAGAGCGGCTGTGTAGGAGAGGAGCTCCACAGACCCTGACATAAAATCAGCTGAATTAGCGCTTTTTTCCCCCCTAAAAACACTCGCAATTGCTGCCACAAACCACCCTAATACCTTTAGCAGCCAGAATGGCAACAAACTGAAGTCCCAAACCACCCCGGGAGTCGCAAAATACTTCTCCCCTTCACAGCTCGGAGGCTACTTCAAGATCCCAAGATGGCGCCGGCTCCGCGAGCACACGTGGGCCCAAGCAGGCAATAACCGAGCGGAGCAACACAGCTACTCCACTACCACCGGAGGAAGAACTCATCCGAGCATTCATGCAGGAGATGATCTCCACAATGCTAAATAAGCTCCACTCCTCACTGCAGGATGACCTACGAGCTGCGGTAAAATAACTCAAACAAGATATAACGGGCCTAACGGAGCGCACCACGGCCCTGGAGCTCAAGATGGCCGAAACCATGCAATCCCAGGAGGAGGCAGCCAAATAAATATTCCGGCTAGGTACAGAAGTAAGCAGCCTAAGAGATTGCCTTGAGGACCAGGAGAATCGCGACAGACGCCAGAATATTAGAATTCGGGGCGTCCCAGAAGCGGTTCTGCCTGGTCAGCTCAAACCATATCTTCAGGACTTCTTTAACTCACTGTGCCCCGACCTCACACCAAAGGACATGGAGATGGACAGAGCCCATCGTGCCCTAGGGCCACGCTCTGAAGACCCCAACCGGTCAAGGGACATAATAGCCCGCCTCCACAGATACTCTGTAAAAGAACAAATAATGGAGGCCTGCCGAACCGGGGAGACTATCAACTTTAAAGATACTCACCTCCAAATATTCAACGATTTGTCTAAGCGCACGGTACTACGGCGCAAAGAAATGCAACCATTAATATCATTGCTCCACAAGAAAAAGATCAAGTACAAATGGGGATTCCCATTTAAGCTATCGGTACAAAAAAATGGCAAATATCTCACGATAAGACACCCGGAGGATATCCCGTGGTTCCCCAAGGCTCTGGATCTAAACCCCCCTGCCGACTGGATCCAAGACCCCACCATTCCCAGGGGCAACATGCAGAGGAACCCCCGATCAGAACATCAGAGAGGCTGGCAGGCCAAAAACAGTCGCGGTCTAGATAAGAACCGCAGCAACCAACCACTACAGTTACCTCCAAGTTTATTCCCTCACCCAGTTGGACTAAACAGCGATCAAAGAAGTTCCCCTTAAAAGACACTCCTGTCCCATGAGGCGACACAATCCTGGGTATGACAAACACAGATCCTGAAAACAGGAGAAGCGGGAACCCCGAACGCAAACCACAGAAATGCAGTCTAGCGGACACACCGCAAAGAAAAAAGGGATAACTGCCACCGGACGTCCTTCGACTTACCTCACCTCGCCAACAACCGCAGCCCAGCAAAGAAACCGGATGAAACTGCGGGCACCGGCGCTGGCGGGGACAAGCCGCGGCCTCGGATGAATCTGTGAACGGAGAAGGAGTACAAGAGTCGGTCCCCGCTGGGGCGGATGTGCACATCTTTTTTTTTTACCATATACATGGACCCGCACTGCCCGGGCCAGGAGAGGAGAGGTCGGGTATTCCACGACAGGAGCAGCACAGGGGGAGCCTGGAAGGCCGACACGCAGATCTTCTCCTCACGCCCCACTCTCCCCTGCATCCCCCCCTCCCCCGGGCAGAGAGCAGAGGTCTCCGGTAACAGTGAGTACTTTTGCCCCCACAAAGCAAGAAGGCCCGCAGGCACAGTTAAACCGCCTGGGTCAGGTCACTAGGCGCCGATGCAGCGCAAAGTGCAGACTTACCAAATATGACTCATGGGCAGACATATATAAGGACTGGGAACAATGTACAAAGTTGAGAGTCGTTCATTATACTGTTTGTTAACCTGTCCCACATATACCTCTCCACTCCCCCCCCTTCCCCCCCAACCCCCCTTGTTCCCCCCCTCCAACCCCCTCCCCACCCTGCCCCCTGATCCTCCCACCCTATCCCTCCCCCCCTCCAGGGACACTAGACACCCCGACAACTGCGGCCAAGGCAATTGAGTCAAGAGGACAAGCCTGGAAGCAACCATAAGCTTAAGTACCTAGGAACCCACATAGAACTAATGCTACACATAATAGGTGGAAATTCATACACGGACAGTCCCCAAAGATTATGACAACCTAAGTTGTAATATGAAACAATGTATCCCCCACTCCCCCTCCCCCCCTCTACGCTCCCCCCCCCAGCCCTGGAGGCTTCCCCCCCCCTCTCCTGACACCCTATATACCCCCCTCCCTCCCCATAAGCTCCCCTCACCCCCCTCCCCCCCCACACACACCCCTCTCCCTCCCCCCCTCCGGAAACAAAGCGGTTAAGGGTTGATGATCATATTAACGATCGCAGAAATACGGTCATAACGAGTCAAAAAAAAAAAAAGCGGCATGATATGAACTTCTACAAACTCACTCAGAACCAAGGTTGCAAACAATTGGTCCATATCCCCGTAAAAATGCTCCTCAAAAGCTATGATGAATAATACTGCAAAGATTTGTGACAATGCTAATATAAAAGCGTATTGCAAAGATAAGATGTGATGTACCCCCTCCCCCCTCTCCCCATATGTCCCCCCCCTTCCCCCCACCCTCCCCCTCTCCTCATATGTCCCCCCCCCCTTCCCCCCACCCTCCCCCTCTCCCCCCTCTCCCCTCTCTCCCCCTCACTGCAGCTAGGTGGCAGCCGCCTGGAAGAAGGTGTCTCACCCCTCCAAAAAACAGTCAAAAAAGGGTGCAGGAGGTGATGGAAATGGAAAGACTATCAGCCTTCCTGAAAAGGTCCACCACCTCTTTCAACAAAACTTGGGACCCATGGCTAACACATATGCTCCCCCAACACCGAAATGCCCCATAGTAGCAATAAATAAAGACCCAAGCTACGGTTGCCAAAGAACAGGGAGCCAAATCCCCCCCCCCTCTATCTCAATCCCTACCCTCCCCCTACCCCCCTCCCCTCTACCACTCTCTCTCCCCTTTTCTGTTTCCTGACCCGCGCTACCCTGACAGACCCCTGAGGGTCAGGGGGACGTTGGGACTTTTCCCCCCACCTCAGACAAAAATCAGAAAATTTGTATTAGGCCAAACTGTTGACAAATACTCAAAATGCTGTAAATGTTATAATTGCCTAATAAAAAATTTTGAAAAAAAAAAAAATATATAAATATATTATTTTAAAAAGACTCCTAGTTCAAAATCAATATTCAAGCCATTAGGAGAGAGGGTCTTCAGCTCATTGATCCAATAAGCTTCACGCCTACTGATCTGATTGAGCTGATTCCCCCCTCTCCAACTGGCCGGCACTGTCTCAATGGCCTGACATTTCAATCCAACCGGATTTTGGTTATGATGAACTAAAAAATGATAAGAAACACTATGTGTCGTAAGACCTCTCTTAATGTTGTAAATGTGCTCATATACCCTTCTCTGATAGCACCTCCCTGTACGGCCCACATATTGAAGGCCGCAGGGGCACTGAAGTAAATAAATCACATAAGGAGTGTGACAATTAATAAAAGATTTTATGGTATAGATCTTCGAGGTCACATTTGATATAAACGTTTTAGTGTTGCAGCTAAATGAGCAAGCAGTGCATTTAGTACATTTAAAAAAAGCCCTTGCTGGTATTCGTTGACACAGATTTGGAATGATCCAGAGGACATCTGGGTGCCAAACGTGATTTTATGTTGGCCGCTTTCGTAAAAATAATATTAGGTTTAGCCGGAAGACATTGTGCTAACGTGTTGTCACATAGAAGAATTGGCCAATGTTTATTTAAAATCTGGCGAATTTTTGGGGCCATTTCATTATATTGCGTAACAAAGGCCAAGTTACCATTAGGTTCCTTATCCCTTGCTAAGTTTTTATTTTTATATTCTAAAAGGTATTGCTATCTATTTTGTCTACCTGCTGAGATGCCTCTGTAAGCAGTTTTTCAGAATATTTTCTAACCCTAAATTTCTCCTTTAGCTCACTAGCCTGAACAGCAAACTTCTCCTGATTTGAGCAGTTGCGCTTCAGGCGAATGAGCTGTCCCTTTGGAATATTGCGTATCCAGCCAGGATTATGCTGGCTGTCCGCCCTACGGTAATTGTTCGCATGTACAGATTTAAAATAAGTTTTTGTCTGAATCTTATTATTATTCACAGATATACTAAGGTCCAAAAATTCTATGTGTTGTTTATTGTGATTAAAAGTAAAAGAAAGATCCCTATCATTATTATTATGATAAACAAAAAACAAATCTAACTGTTCCTGGTTGCCAGACCAAACAAAAATCACATCATCTATGAAATGGCGCCAGAGCACCAGGTGAGCCCCAAGAGGACAGTTGTTCCAGACATAATCTTCTTCCCAACTGTCCATAAATTAGTTCGCATAACTTGGGGCAAACCTGGTACCCATCGCCGTTCCACATATCTGTAAAAAGAATTGTGAATTAAATTGAAAATAATTATGTGTTAAAATAAACCAGATACTATCTAACAAAAATGATTTATGTGCTGTAGAAATTGTAGAATCTGATTCCAACCTGCGCGACACAGCTTGACAGCCTTTACTATGGTTGATAGTTGTATACAGAGATGTAACATCTGCAGTCACCCATATATATTCAGGCTGCCACTCCAGGTCTCTCAATATCTGAAGGACATGGGTTGTGTCATGCAAGTAGGATTTAACCTGATGAACCAAGGGCTGAAGATGATAGTCTATAAACTGTGACAAATTAGAAGTAAGTGATGCTATATCCGAAATAATAGGTCTGCCAGGAGGATGTCTTATATTTTTGTGAATTTTAGGGATAAAATAGAAAATAGGTGTCCGTGCAAATGGTGAATACAAAAACTCTGACTCATCCTGTGATATAGCTCCCTCCTCGAGGCCTCCATTCAACAGAGTTTTGAATTTTGAGACTTCTATGTGACAACACGTTAGCACAATGTCTTCCGGCTAAACCTAATATTATTTTTACGAAAGCGGCCAACATAAAATCACGTTTGGCACCCAGATGTCCTCTGGATCATTCCAAATCTGTGTCAACGAATACCAGCAAGGGCTTTTTTTAAATGTACTAAATGCACTGCTTGCTCATTTAGCTGCAACACTAAAACGTTTATATCAAATGTGACCTCGAAGATCTATACCATAAAATCTTTTATTAATTGTCACACTCCTTATGTGATTTATTTACTTCAGTGCCCCTGCGGCCTTCAATATGTGGGCCGTACAGGGAGGTGCTATCAGAGAAGGGTATATGAGCACATTTACAACATTAAGAGAGGTCTTACGACACATAGTGTTTCTCATCATTTTTTAGTTCATCATAACCAAAATCCGGTTGGATTGAAATGTCAGGCCATTGAGACAGTGCCGGCCAGTTGGAGAGGGGGGAATCAGCTCAATCAGATCAGTAGGCGTGAAGCTTATTGGATCTATGAGCTGAAGACCCTCTCTCCTAATGGCTTGAAAATAGATTTTGAACTAGGAGTCTTTTTAAAATAATATATTTATATTTTTAATATATATTTTTAACTTTTAATATTTATTTATGTTTTCATAAATGAGTAGTAATTTAGCTTTTTATATATATTTTTATGGACTAAAAGAATATGTCACTTTTCCTTTATGAATTTAAGTTTGCGTGTTTTTTTATGATTAATATGCACATTTTTAAATGGTTGAAATAGGATGTATGTTATTTGTTGATTTTTATTATATAACTTCATTTTTTGCTAGCATTTTTAGGTATTTTGTGTCTTTGTGTCTTGTAATGTGATCGTTTGTTAAGTTTGTTAGTAAGGCTGTGTGTATACTAGGCGTGACTGACAGTTATTTAGACCAATCACACAGGCTGATTAGGTTATGGGTAGTTTTTTGCCATCCAATAGTATTAGTCCTGTCAGTATATAGGTATCTCATGCCTAGTGATCTATATCCCATGAAGAAGTGCGCATGCGCACGAAACGCATTGGGCAGTTTGTTTTGAGTTACATTGACTAAGGCAGAGGACTTGCAGAGCGTGATCGCAGTAATCATATAAGAGAAGGGATTTCGGTATCTCCACCCGCCCCTGGTGACGTGTTTCCGGCTGCGGATTGACTGACAGTCCCTGGAGAGCTCCAGATTCACCCCGAGTGATGTACTTCCGGTCGCGGAGTAAAGGACACCATTTGGAGCAACCTCTGGATGTAATGTGTTTACATGGAGCTACAGCCGGCCACCATTCATCTATAATCTCTGCTTATGATCTGTGGCAGTTCTGTAAGTAGGACTCCGGTTTTAACCTACCGGATCCCACATCTGCTATAGTCTTTTTTTATTGTGTATATTAAATTAACTCGTACTATTAATCAGCCTTGCTTGTTTTGTTTAGTGTTGTCCTGTCCTGTTTGTTCTTCATGTTCTATATTTGCATTGTTGCACAGACACTGTTACAATACAATTCTTTGTACACTTACCTCTGAGTGCTGTCTCACTTTGCTGTTCGGCGCTCCTGCTGTATGGTAACATACTCTATACATTATTTATGGAACTAGCACCAGGCTTATTTGGATTACAACTTTGGAGTATATATACAGTGTCTGTTACAATACAATTCTTTGTACACTTACCTCTGAGTGCTGCCTCTCTTTGCTGTTCTGCTGCCCTGCTGGGTGGTAACGTACTATATATATATATATATATATATATATATATATATATATATATATATATATATATATATATATATATATATAGTCCCTGCTTACTTTTAGTGTTTTTCCGCATAATATTTTACAACTCCAAATCCAAAACCAGTCTAGTGTCCAGCAAAACAAAACACACTGAATGTTTTAGAACCAGACCAGTGAAAATGCACAAGTTAGTTGTGTAGTGCTGACCGTGCACTTAGCTTCACAAAATGAAATACACATTAATTTAAACAAGACATTACAACTCTAGCACAAGGGTGAGAGCTACAAACGTAAGTGGAAATGTCCCAAGAAGTCCCTGCCCTGAATGCTTACAATGTAACCACAGTACCAAGGGATGAATAGATATCGTAGGAATGTATATACAGGTAAACCCCGTTATAACGCGAATCGGTTATAACGCGGTTTTCCCGTGGCTCCCGTTTTTAAATTTTTTTTAAAAAAAAATTACATTTAAATTTTTTTTTTTGCACACTGCACACACTGCACACACTGCACACACACTCACTGCACACACTGTACACTGCACACACACTGCTCACTGCTCACACTGCACACACTCTCACTGCACACACTGCACATTGCACACACTCTACACTGCATGCACACACTCTACACTGCACGCACACACACTACACTGCACGCACACACTCTACACTGCACGCACACACTCTACACTGCACGCACACACTCCCACTGCACTCACACACTCCCCCCCTGCACCTCATTTCACTTCCCCCCCCTGCCCTCATACATGTCAGCAGCCCACCCCCCTCACATGTCAGCAGCCCACCCCCCCACCCCCCACCAGCCTGTTTTTCACACCCACCCCCCACCAGCCCGTTTTTCACACACACACACACACACACACACACACACACACACACACACACACACACACACACACACACACACACACACACACACACACACACACACACACACACACACACACACACCTTACTGAGACATTAGGAACAGATTCCAAACAGACGCTCCCAGATCATCACCAGAAACACTTACCTACCCTTCCACTACAGGCACCCAACATGCACCCTCTCCAGGGACAAGAGGGGCAGATGTTTAGACATCACCCTCTTCTCCAAGAGTGCCACCAGGAACTCATACCTACCTACCCTTCTCTTACATAGACAAGGGACATCCCATACTCACCCCAAGACGTGACACACACTTTGTTTTCCAGTAGAGGCATCTGGAATGTCTCTTAAGTTCTTCTGCCAGAGGGGCACCTCTGTCACCATCTTCTTTACACAAAGATACATGGGGCACATATCACCTACTCACCTTTCACAGCAGAAACATTAGGGGCCACTATAGATCATAGTATTGCTATAAATAACTTGAATGCCGAAACCGTGTTTGGTTCCCTTGACTGGGACTGGGACTTGCTGCCGGAAACTTGTAACAAGCTTATTTTATAGGTGTGTGGGGTGAGGTTTAGCATAGATGAATGAAGGAACAAAGGGCACTGCGGATTTGAGCAAAATAAACTCATTTATTGAGCCTTTATTTGTTCTGGACTGTGAGGTTTAGCATACCCATGATCTGTCTGCTTGCTCTGTGTCTTAACGCGGCACCTGTTGGGACAGAATATGAGGGGGCCTGGGACAGAGAAATTAAGCATTGTAATGCTCTGGGTGATATCAAAGCGCTGGCTTATAATGGCCGTGAAGCTCTTTCCATGGAAACTGCCGTGTAACGGGATCAATTAACACCTTTAGTCTGGAGGGGTCTGCAACACATTAGGCCACTTTGGTGTTAATACATAACAGCTGTTGCTCTCTGTCTCCTATCAGCTTTTCCTCCCCCTCTCTTCTGTTTCACACCAGCAGTTTGCTCTCCTCTCTCCTCTCCTCCCCGGCAGCCTGCTATTGAAGAGGGAGGGAGAGGGAAGGGGCTGGGAGGGAGAGTGAGGGGGCTGGGAGGGAAAGGGAGGGAGGAGGGATGAATCGCCGCCATTTTTTTAAACTTTTTTTAAAATTTATTTATTTAATTAACTGGCGCCTGGCCAGAGTCATCGCGGGCCGCACAGAGAGGCCAGACGGGCCGCATGCGGCCCGCATGTTGTGCAGACCTCTTCCTTCCCTCCTCACTCCCTCCCGATCAGGCGTACAGCGGCCATATTTTTTTTAAATTTGCGCGACCCCGTTACTAACGCGGTGGTCTCGGGTTGGACCCCGAGGACCGCGTTATAACGGGGTTTACCTGTATGTGCATATGGTATAACACCGTCAGTGCATATAATTAACAAGAGGCTGGTAAGAGTGAGAGATATAGCAGAAGTCTTCTCTTATTCTTTCGAGGGAAATTTTTTTTATTTATTATATCCAAATGCTTTCTTTAGAAGATACTGTATGAGCTGTTTAAATATTAAGTGTCTGTGATGTCAAAATTAATGTCTCCCAGAGGTTTGTGCAGCTTGAGATTACCATGATACTAGAGATTAGGATAATAATTATTTTTAGCATTTCATTTTTTTTTTTGAAGGAAATGCTCAGGGGGCATGATCCTAGCATGTTATAACTAAGGCTTAGTCCATACAGACTTCAGCCGTGTAGAGGCGCGCTGAGACTCAGGGAAAGCGGTGCTTTCCCTGGCCTTAGAGCGGGCGCCGTCCGTGGGCATGTCTGGGGGTGGGCCAGTGACGTCACAGAGCTGGTTCGCCCTCACATGACCGGCCCTACGCTCCGGCGAGCACTGAAACTAAAGATTTGGTAAGGCACATGTTTCCGCAGGCGTGCGGAAGCACGCGCGAGCCCCTGCTAAAGCCGCTCTCATTGCGCAAAGCAGCAGCGCGCCTCAGCACGGGTCAGCGCCTAAGCGCTGACCATGCCTGAGGCCTAACATATAAAGGCTTCTGTGCGACTACTGCAGCTTGGTGTATCTTTCTCTCTCTCCTATATACAGTAACACTAACATTAATTTGCCCTCTCAATATTAAGGAAGTCTAATTTAAATGTATTATATATCCTAATATATTTAAATAAAAACCTTTGCATGCAGTTTTCATGACAAATACTGTAAAAGTAAATGTTAGATATGATAACTGAGAAGGTGGCTAAAATATTAACCCTTTTTCTTGTCATATTTTTGTACTTCTATATCATGATGGTGCTGTAAAAATATACGTTAAAACTGAGCGCACTCACTGTTTTCTTTACATGACTCACTAGTTTTAGTGGAATCGTTTACCACCAGTGCATACATTTTAGAAATACAATATTCCCCACAAAGATTTCTGTTAATAGAGGACTGTTTGTGAGATACAATATCATTTGGTTTTTTTTGTTGTTGAAGGTTTACTCATGTTGTTTTTAAATGAGCATAGAGAGAGATTAATGTAAAGTAGCATTCCTGCCTAAAATAGTATATATTTTTCCATCATTGTGACCAGATTTTTCAAGCTCCTGGGAGCCTCCAGTTCCTGAGATATGAACTGTACCAGTATAGTTACCAGCATTCTCCCAGGGCATGTACACAGATGTTTGAAGAGTAGAGCAAAGGAGCACTGCTGCCAGAAGTAATCCTGAAGAAACAAATATCACGGGCAAACTCCAAAGGTAAAACTGAAGGTGTTTAATGAATAAGCTCACAGGGAAATGAACATTGCCAACGCACCAACGCGTTTCATCCCATGGGACTTTATCAAGGTGTAATGGTAAAAACATACCTTCTTCTTTATATAGCTACCATTTGGCGCTAAAAGTCCCGCAGGGCCGCACCGCGCATGCGCACCAGTGACACGTCGCACCACTGTGACATCTCATCATGTCCAACCCCTCACCTCGGCACATGAGGTGACGTCACTAGTGTGTGCCCGTATCCACCCTCGAATGCAAGCCCGTGATGCTCCTGCTTGGCTAGAGGTGGAGAGAGTGGTTAAAATATAACAAACTTTATTAAAAATCTTTAACTAACAAAACTGACAAAACTAGCAAAAAATTACAAAGTAGACATAAAAACTGATCTAAAAAATATAAGAAAAACCTTGAGACAAATAAAATACAATACATGCAAGAAGACATGTTAACAATCACAGACACAAACTGGCTATATCATAGTAAATACACATAAATATCACTAATATAAATGATAAATAAATGTATGATAAATACATGAAAAAGAACACAGGCTCAATGTGTGTGATTATTAATTGGCAAAGTTCATCTCTAAGGAAAATAGTGGATACATAAAAATAAATACATACAGTTATCTTAATCTTTATATATATGTATAAATATATACTGAGATAATATAAGCATAATATCATCCATAATGTATATTCCACTGTATAAACTCCATATACAAAAAATATTGATAAGTACTGTTAACTGGAATGTAAAACACAGAATATGTTAGTAATTAGAATAATACAAAAACATGAACATTATTATGTCATAAAGAGGATGAGTTCAATGAATAATTGATCAGGGTAACCAAAGAGTATATAAATTTAGAGAAAGGTCCCAGTCAATATTCATACCGTGAGGCACCTTGGTCCTTAATGTAAAGATCCAGAATGCCTCACGTAGATCCAATCTTTTGGTTCTGTTTCCCCCCCTAGGTAGTGGTGGAATGAACTCAATACCCTGGAATCTGAAGTTTTTTATTCCACCTTGGGGACAATGGGTGAAATGCTTTGGAATAGGATTCCTAATTGTTCTTCCTACATATTGACTACCACATCCACAGGTGATGAGGTAGACAACGTAGGAAGATTTGCAATTTATGAATGACTTAATTATATGAGTCCTTCCAATTTGACTGGATACAAATCTGTCTGATTTCTTCATATTATTACAAATTTTGCAAGTACTGCAAGGAAAAGAACCATTAGGAAGTGTATTTTCCTTTTTTAATTCCGAGGCAAAGAGGCTTGGGGATAAAGAATTAGCTACCGTCCTTGCTTTCCTATAGACTACATTAGGGCCTGAGGCTATGAATGGCTTCAAGATGGGGTCCAGAGACAGTATTGGCCAATGTTTCTTTAGAATAGACTTGACCTGTTCGGCCTGGGCGCTAAACGAAGTAATGAATAGTGGTGAATCATTCATAGAAGGACCCCTATTGGAACGGTGAAACATATCCGCTCTATTGATAGTGGAAACCTCCTGTATAGATTTACATAAGTCATAAGTCATCTGGGTTATAACCACGCTGCACAAAACGATCAAAAAGATCTTCCTTTGGAGTTTGCCCGTGATATTTGTTTCTTCAGGATTACTTCTGGCAGCAGTGCTCCATTGCTCTACTCTTCAATCATTGTTCCTACACATCAGGATTGCACGCAGTGGAACTACTACTCATCATTGGATTTCTGGACTTCAAGATACCCCCAAGGGCAGGTAATGGGCAATAGCCCTTATATTACTACCTCTGACCGTGTATTGGAGAAGCTTATATTTTGAGAGGGGTGTGCATTATGACCATATCTGCGGTAGTCTGGCTGACTGACCGCTAGGTCTTTATTTCCCCCCCACCTTAAATGCATAATACCTATATGACCTTATGGATAAGTCATGGTGTTCCCATCTCCAATTATTTCTTCAATATTATGATGATTTTTCAACAGTGTACACACTTATATTGAGCGTCACTCTCCACACAACTTCACATGTACATAGATGTGCAATAAGAAGGCGCAATGGATGATATTGCGGCTTTCTAGTGGTCTGCGAGACCCTTAAGCTTTGACTTTCTATTTGAGTTCTCTAGTAAGTATCTCAGAAGGTGCAGGGGAACACTGAGATATAAACAATGTGGTTCAGCTCTGGGGGGAATCTCATGTTCCAATGTAGTTTTTTATTTATTTTTTATTCTTAAAACAAAAATGATTAGGTGGGACTGCTGCTTCAATACAGCAATAGTATAGCAATAGTATATACAATTAGGATGCAATTTATTTAATACAGAGGATTTCTCCCTCTCACTTCCCCCAATTAAAACTAAGACGTTTTGAGTCAAACAAAACAATTTTTGTGTGAAAGCAGCATGCAAATGATATTAGGCTTAATATAGCCCTTAGTACTGTATATTTATGGTTATATGAAGCAAAAATGTGTGGGTTTCATGGCTTTTTCATATACTATATCAAAGAGCATATTTGTGCATTTTCTTTTTAAAATGAATACTCAAAAGATCAGGTTATTATGCAAAGATAAAGGTTTTAATGTAATCACCCAATACTATTTGTATTTTATTTAGTAATTAGTTCAACAATACACAGGCCCAGATTCCCTAAAGGGTGCTAAGCTTTAGCAAGCCTTAACTCCCATTCATATTTAATGTGTTACAGCTTAGCACCCTTTACTGAATCTGGGCTATAGAGGGAAATTAGAAGCTGGGAAAAGATAGCACTCAGGGAAATAAGCATTCATTTGGAATAAAAAATGTGGTAATAATGAGCAAAATAGACAGATAGGGAATAATTGCTTGTGAAAAATAAGAAAAGATCCAAGATGAGGATACTGTAAAATCCAAATAATGTGCAGACAAGTGCAGACAAGAGGGAGTACACTGGTTGAGCAAAATAGATGAGGAGGATGAAGAGGGAGTATGTACAGTACCTCATTGTGATGTACCTCATTGTGATGTATTTACAAGAAGAACAATCATCTAGGGCAGTGGCTCCAAACTCCTGTCCTCAAGGACCACTAGCAGTGCAGGTTTTAAGGATATCTCTGCTTGAGCACAGTCAAAATGATTGGGCCACCTGTGATAATGAGAGAATATCCATTAAACCTGACATTTAGTGGTCCTTGAGGACTGGAGTTGGGCACGCAAGATTTTTCAAGGGGGGGGTGCGCGGCAGTTGCAGATGCCCCGCGCTCTTCACCAAGGAATTTAAATTAATTCCGGGGGATCGCACGAGACCTCTGCTACGTCCCATACCTTGTCTTCGGAGACGTATCGCCATGGCAAAGTGTGTCAAATGTCACCACGGGGTCGCGTGATGACACGTTGCCATGGCAATGTGATGTCACGTGACCCCGCTGCGTCATTTGACACCAAAGACAAGGTGAGGAGGTGGCACGAGCAGGGAGGGAGAGCAGCGGGGAAAGTTTGCGCACCCCTGTTTTAGTGCTCTGCTGCTCACACCTGTAGCTTATCATACATGAGGACAGTCTGCTGGCTTCCTTTAAAAGCAGAGAGTTCTCAAGGTATAACACTGCACAGCTCCACACCCTCACGGCTTCACAACTTCATGTAAGCCAAATTCAGTAAAAAAATGCTTTATTTAACAACTCGACAAGTACAGAATCTCCATTCTGTACTTCTCTTTTATGAGTTGTTAAATAAATAATTTTCTACTGAGTATGACCGCCGTGAATTTGTGAAGCCGTGAGGCCGTGGAGCTGTGCTATGCCGAGTTATACCTTGAAAACTCTCAATTATGAATTTTTACCTCGGGCACACCCAACAAGAGCTTTGCAAACAGACAGCAGCTGGGAGAAAAAAACGCCAGAACGCTGAGCTGGATCCCAGATTCTTTCTAACTCGTTAGAAAGTTAAGTACATTGACATATTCTTTTGATGCCTTGGTGAGTGTTCAAAAGATAGTTGTCTCCATGCAAATCCTGTTATCTACTGATATATCTCTATTTATAACTGTTTATATATGTGTATATTAGCCCTGTAGCAGTCCTGTAGCATTGAGTGTGTTTACCTTGTGCTTGAAGGATATATTTCTTTAAAAGCAGACCACTTCCAGGTGTGAATACAGTATATTTAATTAGCCTATCTCCCAGGTATCTGAAGTTTGCTTCTTTTAGAGCTAAATATATGGCATATAATATTGGTATAATAATGATATATACAGTCATGTGAAAAGAAAGTACACCCTCTTTGAATTCCATGGTTTAACATATCAGGACATAATAACAATCATCTGTTCCTTAGCAGGTCTTAAAATTTGGTAAATACAACAACACATGATATATTACACCGTGTCGTGATTTATTTAACAAAAATAAAGGCAAAATGGGGAAGCCATGTGTGAAAAACTAAGTACACCTTATGATTCAATAGCTTGTAGAACCACCTTTAGCAGCAATATCTTGAAGTAATCATTTTCTGTATGACTTTATCCGTCTCTCACATCGTTGTGGAGGAGTTTTGGACCACTCTTCTTTATAACGCTGCTTCAGTTAATTGAGGTTTGTGGGCATTTGTTTATGCACAGCTCTCTTAAGGTCCAGCCACAGCATTTCAATCGGGTTTAGGTCTGGACTTTTACTGGGCCATTGCAACACCTTGATTCTTTTCTTTTTCAGCCATTCTGTTGTAGATTTGCTGGTGTGCTTGGGATCATTTTCCTGCTGCATGACCCAATTTCGGCCAAGCTTTAGCTGTCGGACAGGTGGCCTCACATTTGACTCTAGAATATTTTGGTATACAGAGGAGTTCATGGTCAACTCAATGACTGCAAGGTTCCCAGGTCCTATAGCTGCAAAAACAAGCCCAAATCATCACCCCTCCACTATCGGGCTTGACAGTTGGTATGAGGTGTTTCTGCTGATATGCTGTGTTTGGTTTTCGCCAAACGTGGCACTGTGCATTATGGCCAAACTTCTCCACTTTGGTCTCATCTGTCCAAAGGACATTGTTCCAGAAGTCTTTTGGTTTGTTCAGATGCAACTTTGCAAACCTAAGCTATGCTGCCATGTTCTTTTTTGAAAGAAGAGGCTTTCTCCTGGCTACCCTTCCAAACAAACCATACTTTTTCAGTCTTTTTCTAATTGTACTGTCATGAACTTTAACATTTAACATGCTATGAGGCCTGTAGAGTCTGAGATGTAACTCTTGTTTTTTTTTTTGCAATTTCTCTGAGCATTGCACGGTCTGACCTTGGGGTCAATTTGCTGGGATGTCCACTCCTGGGAAGATTGGCAACTGTCTTGAATGTTTTCCACTTTTGAATAATCTTTCTCACTGTAGAATGATGGACTTTAAATTGTTTGGAAATGGCCTTATAACCCTTCCCAGATTGATGGGCAGCAACAATTGCTTCTCTAAGATCATTGCTGATGTCTTTCCTCCTTGGCATTGTGTTATCACACACCTGAATGCTCCAGACCAGCAAACTGCTAAAACTTTGGCTTTTATAGAGGTGGTCACAATTGCTGGTGATCAATTAATCAAGGGCATTTGATTAGCAGCACCTGTCTGCTACTTAGCATCTTAATTCCTATGGAAGCAGTAAGGGTCTACTTAGTTTTTCACACATAGCTTCTCCATTTTGGCTTCATTTTTGTTAAATAAATCATGACATGGTGTAATATGTTTTCCTGGAACCAGGGTCACGAATGATGTGTGAATGATTCCAGTAAGCTCAACTCATGTCCTCCCTCTTCCAAAGCATGACAAGTCCTTAATGTCTTTCTTAATTTTATTGCTGGATTAGAAAACACAGGAACTTGTGGGTTTAGTGTAGGCAGAGAGTGCTTCTCTATGTGGGGTGCTTCTATGGGGTTAGACTATGGTAAGAGAGAAAGGCCTTACCAGGGGTGGATGCAGACAGGTCTGTACTCACTGTAATCTAGGGTGGAAAAGAAAGTGAGGGGCAGGGTTCACACTAAAGGTTGAGTGGGACTGCACTAACTGTCAGCAAAAGACAGGGGAGAACATGGGAAAGTCCATTAACTGGGAGGACTGGAGAAGCTGCAGTAGCAGTTCACTGATTATGTGCTCAGAGGCAAAAAATGCAACGTTGTTGCATGTTACACAGGCACAGTGTGTGTATGTGGAGCCAATGCCTGCAGCTGAACTTAAGGAGCTGACAAGCAGAAGGGGGGTCGGGCAGGAATGTGATTCTTGTTCCATGACATATGTCATGTGTTGTTGTTCATCTGAGGTTGTATTTACCTAATTTTTAGACCTGCTAAGGAACAGATGATTGTTAGTATGTCCTGAAATGTAAAACCATGGACTTCAAAGAGGATGTACATTGTTTTTCACATGACTGTATGTTTTGACAAAATAAGTGTTGCTAAAAAAAGAGATTGGAGATTTTATTTGTTGTTATTTCATATACCATTCTCATACATATTTGTGTGCAAATATCTGAACAGGTTCCGATATTATATATGTATAGCATAGACTCCAGCTACTATCCTTCTGTTGGGCCCTCACAGTATAAGTCCTGTTAGGTAAAGGCACTGTGAAGGGTAAATTCTCACATGAAGGTCTAGATGTTTTTTCAGCCTGGATGCATTGTTACTGTATCCAGAGGCGGGCCTAGCAACAACCAGAGAGTGTCATCCTGTAGAGGATACGGCTGGGTCACATGCAATTAATGTGATGCCTGTCAGTATCAGACCTGCCCTGTTATGGGGCAGGATTACAAGCCCATCCATAGATATATACTGACAGTCTCCCAGAAGTCATGGCTCTCTTCCCTCCACCCGTGGAGTGAGTAATATCTACCCTTTAACCCAGAAGGTGGTAAAGGAGGAGCTCAGGCAAGGGGCCTACATGGACCTCAAAGCCTGGGGGTTTCTGCAAGGGAATGGGATGCTGTGACTGCTGTGTGACAATACAGATTCAGTGGAACTATCTACAGAGGCGGCACATTTTATTTGAGTGCGGCTAGCTCCGCAAGCCTGGGGATGCCCCGGAATGCTAGCCGCACTCCCTCGGCGTGCCGCGCGTCATCGACGCGCGGTCACGCGTCATCGGGTGCCTGCGCCCCCTGCACGCGCGTCCAGGGCTCCCCGAGGGAGCCCTGGTGTCCCGCGATGTGGGGGACGGCGGCAGGGGGTTCCGGGGGACCCGGCGGACCCGGCGAGCGGAGGGAGAAAGCCCCGATCGGAGGGCGCTCCTCCGCGGCTTCGGCGCGCGCCAGGCACATCCCGGCGCGCGCCTGGTTACTGCTGCGGCCGAGACCGGGCAAATGCTCAAATAAACTCGGCCGCAGCAGTATCTCTGTGGCTAAATGTGTGGCAACTAAAAGTTGTCAACATGGACCATCCTGGTCATCTCAGGATCCTCACTGGCTGGAAGCGCTGTAACCAGAGATGAACAACCCTGAAAACCTGTCCTGAGGTCTCCCATACCTCAGTACCTTGGGGGTATCACCGGAGCGGTGTTATTGTGTTTGTATTGCATTGTGGGGCCTCGTATTATTATTGTGGTTTTATGGTTCTTTATGTATGTATTAGTAAATATAGTTAAGTATATCCATGTGTGTATATTTATTCACTGATTGCATTGGTTCCTGTGAGGGGTTATCCTGCTGCGCTAGGATCCCTCCCAGGTGGAGGCGCTGTATCCAGAGAGAACGCAATTACCCCAGGCTCCCAGTGGCGGACGATTAGGCCTTCTGTACACTAAACAGTTACTCAGCACACGTAGTTCCCTTAGACACGGGGAAAGGGGGCAACATATAATATGTAGAAAAAATAATTGGTGATAGAGGTCACCACATATGAAAAACAAAATTAAACAACATTGTGCAATAATGTTTTTCTTTGAAGGTGTTGTAACTGCAGTATCTATGATATGGAGACTCACATTTTTTCTGAATTAAATCAGCCTTTTCCATATCTTTGTTTGGTTTTAGAGGTGAATAATTGTTTAGTCTGGAGACTCTTTGTGTTGAGAGATACTCCAGATACTGCAAAGTTACAACACCTTCAGAAAAATCATTATTGCACTGTGTTGTTTAATTTTGTTTTTGTGGTGACCACTGCGCTCCCCAATTCTTTTTGCTACAACAATCAACTGAGGAGGAGTTTGGACCACACTCCATGGGTTTATGAGCTGCATTTAATCAAATACTATATTATCACTGAGCACTAAATGTTTTTTTTTATTGTGTTTTTCACAATTGTGTTACACTGGCATTTTCCAATGTATATTTAAAGAACTATTCTCTAAATTTGAATTAGTAGTCACACACTAATTAAGTTTTTTTTTTTAATTATTCACTCCTCACTAGAGCGCCTATAATTTTCTTTCTTGGACAATGTATAATATGACATAAATGTTAAATGCAAATCACACTTTTTGTAAAACAACTATTTATTTCTATAAGTGCAGGCATACTAATACTAATACTAATAATAATAATAATAATAATAACAATAATAATAACATTTACTGTATATTGCCTCAGCTTAGTAGAACACATGGAACTGTATGAACTAGTTTAGATGCTATAAGATGCCTTTTGAGTATATTTATGCTTATTTTCCCTAAAGACCCATTTTTTTGCCCTGGGGACCCAGGTGGGGAAAAAACTGATATTTTACACAAAAAACAGTTTGGATAATATACAGTATATACAGTATAATTATGGCTGAAAAATATTTTAGCGAAGCCAATTACTTTCAATGGAGTGTATGCCTTTGGAAGAAATTTCATTGAAAGTTGCCTCAAGGCTTCAGCAGTTTATCAATTTTTTTTGCAAAAAAACCCCAGCTAAAGCTCACTTTTGGAAGCCTATAAAATAGAGCCGTAACTTAAGGGGGTTATTCTATTTTGCCGAAGCGACCAGCGACCAATCAGGCTATTTTAAATTTCTCAACGGACTCAAGTCAGTTGGTAATTTATGCAGAAAACAGCTCCATTGATGCTTTGGAGAACATAAAATAAAGCCGTAATTCCTAGATGCACTAAGCTCTATTAAGTTACTTAATGTGCTGTTAACCTAACTTAATATCATGTTAAGAGTAGCGCAATGTCATGTTTTCTCCTGTAAAGAGCATAGCATTACCACAGCACTTATCTATTTTAGGCCTGATACATAAATCAGTGATATTTAAACAAATGTGATATTACCGCCCCCAAAAATGTGTTATTTTTAAATTGCAGAACATCAATGTTGCACTGCTAAAAATAATGCATTCTTTTTAATCGGAATCCATAACAAAATAGGTCTAATACCAATTTTTTTTTTGTATACATCATGTCCCGGAATGGGATTAATGGCGGAAATACCTCACTTTTCCCCTACTCCAAGCTGACAATAGCCCTGTCTGGCCAATATATTGACCATTATGTACACAGGCATAATAAGACTGCATGGAATAAGTAATAAAAATACAAAAAAAGGACATTACCAAGTTTCCATGACTAGCTGACCACAAAGGGGTTAATATCAAAATAAAACTACAAGACTTACCTTCCATGGACACCTTACTGGCTAGTGCCATTCAATAATTTTCTAAATGCTGACATAACCTAGAGGTTAATCCCTACCCCCTATCCCTAGCTCCCCCCTCAGAGCTATTGGCCAGTAGGCCTATTAGACAAATGTGGCGATTAATGCTTTTGGCCATTACAGATACATACTGTATAAAAACTTTTGACATTTTATCTTAAAGTGAAGGAAACACATGGAACATCAACCAACTAGATTGGTGTATGTACCCTAAATTGTCAGGCCTTCGGGGACGGCCCAGCCCCCAATAAAGGCTGGGCCCATAAAGTAGGACGGAAGTCACTAAAGAGACCACATCCGATGGCTGAAGAAAGAAAACAGCTTTCAAGAAAATTAGAAAAATTAGAATGAACAGGATCAGTACCCACACCCACTGCTATACAGGGCAGCAGTTAAAACATTGAGATAAACCAGACACTGGTAGTGCTAGGGCTACTGCTACTGATCCTAAGGCTACGGCCCCAGTGCCTGCGCTGCACGCGCGCCTGCGAGGCTGGCGGCGGGTGCAGCCAAGTTCCCATGTCTGCAGTGAGCTGCAGGGGGAAAGAAGGGGGGGGCGTGATGGGGGCGTGGCCATGATGTCACCTGGCAGGTTTGCCCTCATTGACTGAACCGCCGGGGGGCGTGGCCTAGCGTTCCCTCGCTAGATCTGAACTCAATTTTCATGTATCCTTGAAAAACTGTCAGCTCTTGTCCCCGCAGCGCCCGCCAAAGCGAGCGCTGCAGCAGCCAGCGGGGACCAAGCCTTAGGCTTGTCCGTATGGGTTTTATGGAAATATTTTAAGAGGTGGGGTGTGAATCATTTAATTATACTTTGCATATTTCATTAGTATATCTCCAACATATCTAAGGTGTGCTCCTTTTTGAGCACATGTGCCTCTCCATAATTTATTTGTAGGAAGGTTTGAGGGGATAGTGCTTGGTACTCAACTAAAAGAGCACTCTCTCTCCCCCTCTACACCCCCTCTCTCTCTTTCCCTGTCTCTCCCCTTCTCTCTCTCCCCCCCCCTCCCCACAAGAATACCAGCACGTTTGAGCCTTTTTGGTGGTATATTTCGGATTTGCCTAGCCTTAATGAAATCACTTCAAAAAAGCCGTTCTTGCATGGTTTGGATATGCGAGAAGGACCTGGATACCCAATTAAAAATGCCGCTTTCTGCACAATAATGCCCTATATGCAGCTTCAAGAACCGAGGTGGCCAACCCTGTCGCTAATCGCCAAAAGTGGTGAATCAGCCATGAAAGTGTGGAGAAATTGGGTTTGCCAGCTCCCACTGAAAAAATAAACTTTTTCCTGATGGTGTGTGCTGGTTTCCGCTTTCTGAATGAGTCAACAAAGTGAACCAGCAGCAGGTGATAGTGCTGAGGTGAGTGAAGCAGCAGCAGGTGATAGTGCTGAGGTGAATTAAGCAGACAAACAGTGTGTGTTGTTTAAATGTTTCTCAATTTTTACATGGTCTGGCGATTTTCAATTCTCATTCGCCACACCTGTGGCTACATTGAAAAAATAGGTTGCCCAACTCTGTACTAGAATACCCTAAGCTCCATTACATTTTGCCTACTAATATGATGTCACCTAAATAGGTAACGTCCGTTATGTTTATTCAGGTATCCACAAATCTAATGATATGCAAAAATAGTGGCTGTTAGTAAATGTAGCAGTGGTATTAACTGTGATTTTTGTTTCTAATAGACGCGTTAACCAATTAACTGCACATGCGCATTGGCAAAACATTAACACACATTGCAATTATCAAAGCTGTCATCATTTTTGTAATATGGGTAATTTTTCCATTTTCTATTTTTGTTACTCTTTATTATTTATTGTGTCCTTTCTTCATTTATTTGAAATGTACATTATTAAAAGTTAATAATTATTATTGTAGAAGTTCATCAGGAATTCTTATAACAGGGATTCTTTTGTATCCCAGTTATTTTAAAAATGGAAAAACATTGTTGTACATCCATAATTAATACAATAAAAATCATATACCATATTAGGTCACACAAACATATCCTACATTTACTTTAATCACTATAAACCATAATGTAGTTTATGATGTGTTTCAGATATTTATATGATCCATAATATATATATATACTTGTATGATGTGTAATTTTTTGCATGAAAATATTAAGTCCTATTTTCGGTTCATTGCTTGTAGGTTATTCCCAGAAATAACGCTAGGATAATGATGGTCTGGCTGTAACAGCAGTTTTGGTGTGACCTAATTATCGTAGTGTTATTTCCATGCGCTAAAATGAATAGCAGGTTTCAGGATATGTGGCATCAGATTGACGGCTCATTAGCATATAATTTGCATATGAGTAAGCCTGTTAAAGTTTATTGATGCAATATTTTCCCCCTTAACGTTTGGGCATCGTAGCAAAAATCACCTTTGTAGATATGAGTTACAGGTATCGATTTCGTCAAATGGCGATAACGTATCGATTTGATTTGCATAAACATTTAAAGGAGCTCTGAGAATGTACCCCAGAGTGCTTGACTTGATCTAAGATAGTCATCTCAGTCTTGTATACTTTAAAGATATACACGCAATTGTGCTATAATTAAAAGAAAATTGATATCAACCTGTTTTAGACTTAATTCAATGACGACTACCATTTTAGTGCTTCAACATAATAGATGTATTACTTAGTGTTTTCTTTTGCATGAAAAACGTCTGTTTTCTTTTACAGTGTATGCTGTGCTGTGATTAAATAATTACTATATGATTAAGGAAATAAAAAGCCCAAGATTATAATTACATGGCTTCCATTATCATGTCATAAAGTAATTCAACTGCAGAGATGTCACTACACAAAAGGTTGTAGTGATGTCATTGAGCACATGGAGTACCTTACTTTATTTTCTTCTATTCATTTTGAATATGAATACTTTAGCTTCCTATAGGTTTCTTTTTTCTACTGCATTAAAGTTTGTAAAGAAAGACATGGTAACAAAGTTTAGGATTGGAAACATACAGTATTTCTTTGGGTCTATTTAATGTGCTCTATAATATTTTGCGGCTCTTCAGCCCAAAAATCTTAAATCTGCTGTATTTAATGAAAATAAACGATGCACATTGTTTAGGGGAAAGGGGAACAAAATTGCAGGAGACGTGCAGTATCAACGGACTCGCAGTATGTTGTCCTTTTGCTACTACGCTAAAGCTTCTGCTTTCTTAGTTGAAGATGCCAATGATATAAAAAAATATGAAAAATATGTGTAATTATTACTGAAAGGCTTTAATGATTATCAGCAGTCATCAAAAAGGCAGCAATGAATAAACCCCCTGTGCTAGGATCTAAAACTGCTGGTAGTGTAATGCCCTAAGAGTGAGCATAATTATTGGCACAAGGCAGCAGTGTGGAAAGCTGCACACTGGGAGGAGGGAAGAAAGCTGAGTGAGGCTAGTGCAAGAGACGGTGCAACATCTCGTGTTTGACCCGTTGGGAAAGTGTCCAGTGGTTGCCAGGAGCAACCAGATGCTTAGGAAAGCAATACAGGGTGAGCCATTGGGGATGCAGATAGTTTAAGTGAGAGAGATCTGCAGGTAGTGAGAGATGTAATTAAAGAGAGAAATGTGAGAGGCAGGCAAAAAAAGAGACAATAAAAGACAGCCTGAGAAAGTGACAGCTCAGGAGACAGTGAAAGAAGTCTGAAGTGGAGAGTAAGAGAGAGCTACAGAGAGCTGAAAAAGGCTTGCAAGAAACAGCTAGCCAAGAAAGGAGCAAGTGAGTGTCAGAGGTACAGATGGGTTGCCAGGCGTCCGGTTTTGAACTGGACAGACCGGTATTTTGCCTCTCTGTCTGGTAAAAATGAGAGGTAATACTGGACATTTTTATGGGTCCGGTATTCTCCCTCTCTGGATGTGTGGTGGGCAGTGTGAGTGTGAAGGGTGGCTTGATGCATGGTACCCACTCTTACCTCTGATTGAGAAGCAGAAGCAGCAGCGTGAGTCTCCCGCAGACTGCAGTGTCGGATAACCAGGGCAATGGGCGGTGTGAGAGGATGGGTGGGTTTGCAACAATTTTAGAAGCAGTGGGAGAGAAGCATTAAGATCAGTATATCTTGCCATGTATGACTGCAGGTATGTTATTTATAAATTATCTGACCGTTATATAATTTTTTTTCTAAATTTCACTCCACGTATGCATAAATTTTCCCTATTTCATAAAAAAAGCTAGGAGGGCGCTCAATCCCCAAACCCTCCCAAGACTTTTTTACGGAAAAAATTATGAAATGGTGCAAATTGGTGATACGTGGAGTGAAATTTAGAAACAATTATGTAACAGTCTGAAAATGTATAAATAACATACCTCCCCACTGAATTTTCCAGTGCGCCACATTTTCCACCATTGTGTCCAGTATTTTTGGCAACCTGGCAACCCTAGGTACAGTAAGGGAGATTTTCACAATAGAGAGAGAAAATAGACCAGCAAAATGAAAAGGGGGGAGGAGAAGGATGAGGGGGTGAACAGGGGGATAGGAAGAAAGGAAGAAAGAGGAACAGGGGCAGGGAGAGGAAGAGGAGAGGGAAAAGGAAGAGGATATGGAGGGTAGAGAGGCAGGGAGTGAAGAGGGGTGGGGAGGGAAGAGGGTATAAAATGAGGGGAAAAGAGGGGGGAAAGTGTGGGTAGCGGAGGGAAGAGGGGCAAAGGGGGGGAGGATGGAGAGGGGCGAGGGGCAGAGGGGGGGACGGAGGGGGGCTGGGAGGAGGACGAGGGGATGGAAGATTGGCAGGGAAGGGGAGGGAAGATGGGTGGGAAGGGGCAGAGACAGGGAGGGAAAAGGATAGGATGAGTAGAAAGGAGGGGGCAGAGAGTGGGAGGGAGTAGGGGTGGGGAGAAAAAATGGGAAGAGGAAGAAAGGGGGGAAGAAGGGTAGGGAGGGAAAGAGAGAGGGGGAAGTGGAAGAAAGAGGTAAGAGGAAGAGGGGATGAAGGAGGGGAAGAGGGGCAGCGAAGAGAGGGGGAGAAAGGAGGTGAAAGAGGAGGGGAAGAGAGAGTGCGAAAGGGGAGGAATAATTGAAATAGGTGGAAGAGAATGGGAATGGGAAGGGAATGGGAAGAGGGTAGGAGAATGAGGGAAGAAAGGGAGGGGGAGAAGAAGGCCTTTTTTGTTATACCAAGTGACATTTACTATATAGTACCTCCCCAAACATACCTCTATTCAACACATGGAGAGATACCTGTGAACAAAAAGGAACACACCAGTGATACCTAGGAAATATTTACATTTAGATATTCAAATGATCTGAAAATAGTCACAAGTACTGTATCTCTCCATTGTTTTGTTTAAAATAGCCTATGATAATGAGATATACAACAGCTAATGTTTTTGCATGTAATTAGCTTTGTGGATATATGTTCACCTAAGGGGATATCATGTCCGTAAATGTTTTTGATAACATCCCATTATTAGCACTGAGTTAACAGACGTCTGTGGGTCTGGCCCAAACTATATAACATTATCAGTGAAAATTAAAATAGGACCATAGCAAAGCAAAGATGGTTACAAAGATACTTTAATATACATAAAACTATAAAGAGTATTGCTTTCCCCTTTAGACTTGGCACATAGTTTCAACATGTACATCACAATTGTTTAAACTCAAATACTTTCTCAATTAATAAAATGATCCTGTGTGCATTCATAGGCATGCACACCAATAGACAAAAATGTGCAGGTGTACTGTATGTGAATATGCTTGAAACATTGTATTTATGTAACTCGTTTGCATTAGATATAAATGAATCCAGTATTTACCCCAGGTTGTTCTGTCTCAGATAGAAATATTTATTGTTAATGTATTATTAGTATGTTCAATTAATAAATATTCAACCTTCTATGAATTCTGAGTTGCTGACTCGTGCCTCTCTTCCGTGTACAGGTTCTAACACTCTTCCCTTCAGTAAGAAGGAACAACCTCTGCATTCAGTCATTACCCACATTACCATAGCTTTGTCTCACAGTAGCAGCGAGCTCTGACGGGTTCTCAATTTTTACTTTATTTTATTGTTATTACTACAGAGCGTGTTATGGATTTTTGAAGAGTTTGGATATTAATATTTTTTCTTCCATCATACTTTAGATCTTCATGTAAATTATGCTCCTGTTTAAATTGAATAATTTCAATTTTCATTAAAGATCCTGGCTATGAAGGGGAATACTGAAACAGGCAACTATGGAATTCCTTGGGAACCCTGTGTAAATGTCACTGTTTCCAGTGGAAGAATTCCTCTGGGCTCCTGTAGGAGAGAAACATCTTAAATAAGAGTACTGTACAGTAACTATGTTAGAATTTCCTGCATAATGAAATAATAATGGTTCAATTAAATATATTAAGATGTGTTTTTTTTCTGTTTCGATTTTTGTTATGACGAAAATGTTACTGAATGTGCTAGATAAAGACATACAGGACCCTACTGTGCACTCTTTTGGCCTATATTTTGTGTTCAGCAATTCTGTGTGTATATGTTTGTACTGTATATATATATATATATATATATATATGGAAAAAAGGAAAGAAAAAGAAACAGGCGCACACCTAGTGCATTACCATAATAAAATTGTATTAAAGGAACATAAAATCTGTAAAATGCCCACTCACAAAGGTACAGCAATCAAAAGCATGTATGAGAAACGAGTAGGGCGTGGCTAAGATTGCGGCCGCCATTTGCCCATGGACATTGTTGCTGTCTACAGTTTTTACTTTGGCTCTTGTGTGAGTTTCACGGCCGGTTTACTACCAACCAAAGGACATTCCAAGCACTGCTCCCTGGAGGGATTCCTTTCGGTGAACACTGAATGCGAGGTGTTCCACTTCCGGTTTCTGCTGCACGAAGGAGGGTCACGTGACGACGCCACTAACCTGAGCCGGACGCTGTTGATCGAGGTGTTGGCACATGAGAGCGTATCTCATATATGCTTTTGATTGCTGTACCTTTGTGAGTGGGCATTTTACAGATTTTATGTTCCTTTAATACAATTTTATTATGGTAATGCACTAGGTGTGCGCCTGTTTCTTTTTTTTTCCTTTTTTCCAGATATGATTAGGGACTGGTGATCCCTTTGAAGCGGGCTGCAAGAACCTGGTGCTACTACCATTGGAACAGGACTGTGTTTATTGAAGTTTTTTCATTTTTAAATTTTACTTTTCAATTTTTTGGTACTATTTTTATTTTTTATTAAATAAATAATTTATATTTTTATATTTTTAGGGATCGATTTTTAAGTTTTACATTTGTATTTTATTTAATCATTGTCGTATCATAGCGTACCAGCACATGTCTAGCCGCCCCTCTAAACATTTCCATGATTAGCTATTGGTTCTTTTAGTATTTACTTTAGTCAGGTTATAATAGAGGAGCTACTTCAATTCTTCGTTTGTTCTGATATATATATATATATATATATAAATATATATATATATATATATATATATATATATATATATATAAAATCAAAAAATAAATAGATAATACCGTTCTGTGGCTAACGAAATGCTTTTATTTGTGCGAGCTTTCGAGATGATCTCTTCTTCCGGCGATGTTACATATATATATATATATTGTGTGTGTGTATGTTATGATGGGTGAACATGGCGACAAAAAACCTCCACCATATCGCATATAGCAAAAAAAAATATCACTTGTGAGCATATTCACGTGTCTTTGACAGATCTGCAACCCTGTAGTTCACCATTATCACTTAGCATACAGTGCTTTAACTGCGGCAAGGGAATCTGGGAAATTACATGCATATGAGCACACACTGTCACATTTTGCCTGGAATCCATTATTACATGGAACCCTTATAAGCTAATGCTCTCTCTACCCAGCTGTCAAGGTAGCTTATGACAAGATATAATGAACACCAAATATCTGGGTTGAACTAAACGAGGCTTAGATATAATAAAATATAATGTATTCCTTAAATAAGGTGAACACAGCAATATAGTACAATTAACAGGCAAGTAGATAACACTTACTTAGGGTTGGGGAATGGAGAAGTATCCAATAGCAATTCTCCATAAATCCAGTGACATTCCAGGTGGAATCAGAAGCACAACTCCAGCACAACAGCACAACTAACAACTGTAGGGTTGACACAGTTTATATACCTGTGCAACCCTATTCTTAACATTGAACACAGCCTATTGTGAACAATTTTCTATATCCACTCTCTAATGTGGAGACACAGACTAACAGACTAACCCATGCCCTCAGGTAACAATTAGACTGGCAGAGTTTGTTGATTGACTAATACTTAGTCCCTAGACATTGGGTAACAATCAAGGCAGTTACTTTTTGATCACCGTGCTTAGGCTACTCAGCCATCTGCCCTTCATGACTTATTAGCCTAGCAAATGGCGTCTGCATTTTCAGAACAGATCCAAAATAAAATACATATACACTTTAATGTCTACACATATTAATAAGTTCCATTCTGGTGGGCTCAGTGGGTCGACCTTTGCCAGTTTTTAATGCCTACAGTGACTCCACATATTGGCCAAATATGAACTCTCTGCGACCTCCAGAACTGGAGATACAGAAATGCACTTTAAAACATTAAAATACATGCTTATAATGAAACATGGGAACAGGGGAACATACATTTTCAAGGTACAAAAAGGTGCAAACCTCATCCCTGGACCGCAGTCCAGTTAACCCCTTGTCTCTCTGGTGAGGTCAGGGGATGGCCATATGGGGTGCAACCCCTTTAATACCGGGCCACCCCCTTTCTCCCTCTACACCAGCCTTGTAAATTGCAGAACCAGTACAACCAGCCTCACACTGATGAGACCAAAAAGGTCAAAACAGCTGTCTGTGAATGCTTTCACTGACTTTGCATCTAATCCCATGTTGTGCTTAAAAGGTGTGTGACCAGCGAGCATTTGCTTTTAAGGGTTTCATGTAAAAATGGATTTCAGGCAAAAGGTGACACTGTGTGCTCATTTGCATGTCATTTCCCAGATTCTCTTGCCACAGTGGAAGCACTGTAAGCTAGGTGATAATGGTGAAAGGCCAGGTTGCAAACCTGCCTAAGACATTTGAATGTGCTCATAAGTGATATTTTAATATATATATATATTATGTATATATATATACACATACATACATACATACATACATACATACATACATACATACATACATACATACATACACATTTATTAACCGTATGTATGTATGTATGTATGTATGTATGTATGTATGTATGTATGTATGTATGTATGTATGTATGTATGTATGTATCTATGTATGTATGTATCTATGTATGTATCTATGTATCTATGTATGTATGTATATATTCTATTTGTATTACATGCAATGTGGATCTCTTTCTTCTGAGATTGCTTTATTGTGCTAAGCTGCATTTTAGTAAACTAATCCTGGTACTAGCTATATTTATGTGCCATGTTATCATTTGATAAATTTATATCTTATATCTTGTATTTTCACATTCTGATTTAGTTAGCTATTGTCTATGTAATTGATGTATTGATTATTAACCATACAATTCAGTCAACCTATGACTGCATCTGATTGTCTATGTAGGGAGTCAGATAGGGTCACATGTCATTACTGAGAGTATTGAGAAGTACCGGAGCACAGCCAGCGATGGAAGAAAAAAATTAGATATCCAGGGCAACTAAAAGATATTAATGAATTTATTGCAGGCTCACAAACAAAATCAAGATGAAACGCACAGACGCACCTACGCACCTATGCGTATGAAATATATATATATATTTACATATATACATTTTAAGTTATGGTGGCTGAAAAAGGCAACAAGAAACATACACCGTATTGCATATAGCAAATAAAAAGATCACTTGTGAGCACATTCACATGTCTTAGGCAGGTCTGCAACCCTGCCTTTCACCATTATCACTCAGAATACAGTGCTTCTACTGCAGCAAGGGATTCTGGGAAATGACATGCAAATGAGCACACAATGTGTCACCTTTTGTCTGAAAAACCCTTGTTACATGGAGCCCATATAAGCTAATGCTCGCTGTTAATACAGCTTTAAAGCACAGCATGGGAATCAGATGCAAAGTCAGAGAAACCATTCACAGGCATGTGTGCTGCAGACTGCAGCGGGTCTTTAGCCTTAGACAGGCCATAGATGATCCTAATTAAGTGAGCTTCCCTGCTTTAAACAGGAGAAGAGGAAATTCCACTGGGGCAGCAATCTCTCAGACACTGAGAGAGGACAGAGGAGAGCTAACAGACAGACCCAGGCTGCTCAGACTTATGCTGTCCCAAATGGAATAAAGCTCCCATGTAAGGAGCCAAGGGGTATCACCAAATATTGTTGGTCTGGTCTCGTTTAGCTAACCAGCCGGGTAGATAGGCTTAACCTAGTTTAGTTAGCGTCCCTAATGGGGATAGGCTTTTGTTTATGTTTTTGTTTTACTTAAAGGAACAGAGCATCCATTGTTTTTGTTATGTTTATGGATCAATAAAACCACCAGCATATTATTTCACTAGAAGAACTGTGTTGCCTCCTTACTAACCACGGTCATCCTGCCACAAGTGGTGTCAGTAGTGGGATGCCGAACACCCTGTAAAAAGGACAGAGCTGAAAATTTACGACTGTTAGATCCTGTGCGGACTGCTACTTTCAGTATGCAGGATGTTGTGTAGGCCCTACTACAGAGCACCGCTCTTCAGCAGGAAACTAACCATCAAGTAGCGTACAGCATTGCTAAGGGACTTGAAAGCACTGCGGCACAATGTGAGACAAACCAGATACTTGCAGCCCAGCTTGCTGTTTTGCAGAAACACAAAGGGGAATGGTTCAATGCCTGGCCCAGATTACTATGGAGTCGACTGGTGTAGCCGAGGTGTGGTCATCCAGGCGAACCTACTGTATGCCTGCAGAAGATGACGATGCAAGATGACTTTGAGGGTTACCTCCGGTCCTTTGAACGAATCGCTACCCGTGAAAGTTGGGCATGCTCCAAATGGGCTGGGATTCTCGTACCCTTTCTACTAGGGGACGCCCAACAAGCATATTGTGACCTCGGCGAAGAAGCCATAGCAGATTATGAACATCTAAAAAGCAAAATCCTTGCAAGGATTGGAGTAACTCCCGCAGTCTGTGCGCACAGTTTCCATACATGGAGATACCAGGAACAGAAGTCACCCAGAACCCAGTTATGGGATCTGATCCATCTGGCGACCAAGTGGCTAAAACCAGAAGCTTATAGCCCAACCTGGATCCTTGAGATGGTGGTGTTGGATCGCTTCATTCTAGCATTACCCCAGGACCACCGACATTAGGTGGGACAAGGAGATCCCCTCACTTACGATGCCATGGTAGGCGCAGTGGAAAATTTTCTAGCCACCCGTGAACTGTCACACTCAACATTCTCTCGTACAAACCAAAACTCGCAGCCCAACACAAACAGTAGAAGCCAGCACTAGAACAAAGACCCGTAACCGGCCTCACGGTTTGAGGGAGTGGAAGAAAACCTGGATAAAGACAGAAACTCTAAATCTCTGAAAGGGTTTCAAAATCGAACTGGGCCAATTGTTTGTTATGAGTTTGGGAAGGTGGGACATATTAAGGCTCTCTGCCCTAAGTTCTCTGAACCAATGGAGTGTGCATATTGCTCTGTGAGGTCAGAGTTCTGTGGAGTGGCATGTATGACCCGCGGGGATAAAAATACTCACAACTTCCTCACCACGGTGATTTTAAAAGGTAAACCTATCTCCGCCCTGGTAAACTCAGGGAGTGGTATTAACTTGGTATCAGGGAAATTGGTTAAGCCTCTCTAGTTACGCCAGGGTGAGATGCTGCTGGTATTATGTGTGCATGGGTGTACGCTTCCGTACACCACAACTCTGATAAAAGTAAAAGTCGAGGGGCAAGTCATCCAAACTATGGCAGCAATTGTACCAAAGTTACCCCATTCCCTAGTGTTAGGTTGTAATTTTCCTGGTTTTGACACCCTGATCAGAGGACAACTCAACTTAAACAATCCTACTCCGGATGATGTTTTTCTGTTTACAGACCCGGAATTAGTCTCTGAAGTATCTAAAACCCCAGATCAAAACGAGAACGTAGGAAGAATACAAAAAGAGGTCTGGCTCCACCCCAGTCAGCACTGGTTACTACTCCTAACAGAGGGAGAACAGAGTATGAGGAATCATCAGAGACAGGGCTTGTTGACACTCTGGAGTCAGAGTTACCCATAGTTGTAACTGTCCAAACTCCAGAAGAGGAAGGTTTTGGACGTTTAGAACTTTCCCCAATTAATTTTGGTAGGGAACAGGCTAATGATCCCCAGTTGAAAAATGGTTTTAGCCAAGCTGTAGATGTTAATGGGGTCCCGGTAGAAGGAACAACCAAGGACTCCTATCCCTATTTTTGTATTAAAAACAATTTGTTGTTGAGTCAAGAAGAGGACCATGAAATACAAACATTGTTAGTACCCAGTTCAATAGTAAGGAAGGTCCTAGAGCTACAGTAGCACACTCACCTATTGGGGGGTCATCTTGGAGTTGATAAAACACAGAAAAGAATCCTAAAAAGATTTTACTGGCCAGGGATTTATAATGAAATAAAAAGGTTCTGTAACTCCTGCCCTGAGTTCAGTTGACAGCACCCCGACCAAGCTTAAGGGCCCTGTTAATTCCTATGCCTATTATTGAGATTCCATTTGCGAGGATTGCTATGGATATAGTGGGTCGCTTGGAGAAATCTGCCAAGGGTCATCAATAAATCCTAGTAATTGTAGATTATGCAAGGAATAAAGTAGGGGAGCAAAAGATGGTATAAAAAACAGAGATACAACACTTAGTATGAAAAAGTAGCTGACAGAGCAGCTAAACAGCTTAAATCAATCATATAATATTAACACAGTGGTATAGGATGTGCAGGGGTTAATGCAACTCATACATCACAAAACACTTCATGCCCCATAGCACCGTGTCACCAATTCTCCAATACCAGAAAGTCTATGAAACCATGCAAATGCCAGAAATATGAACTCACACGGCCATGTGTGAGTCTGTTATCCAAAAAATGTACACCATTTTACCAACACATTTATATTTCTGGTTACTCGATTGAACAGAACAAGTTGGTAAATAAATTATGATTTATTTCCTTAATAGACAAACACATGACATCTGCAGAATACACTTAAAATAACACTTACTGGGATAAGGCAACAAAATAAATTGTCCTTGGAACAAAATAAATTGTCCTTTGCTTGCAAGCGCCAGAAATGCAGCCTTGGTTTAAAAGTTCTGTGGCCAGATCGCAAGTTGCCGATCTGATATCTCAGCCAACCCAAAGTATTTTGTGGAACTTCATTAGAATTCGTTCCTGAGTCACCAGGGCTAACGAATTCCAAAGTTTGGGGCAAATCCTTGGTTATGTTGTTATTAACCCCTTCTCTCAGGGACCAGTTGCCGCTGTGCTGGAAAAAAGTCTTGCGTCTTTACATCATGGATCAAAATTCAGGAATCACACTGGGGATACCTCGGGAGCCACAGTTATAGACTGGCCAAAGCTATCTTTAACATGTGGATCCAATGTCCTTGTGGGAACAATTTAACCCACCAATAGCCAGGTTGCCCACAGTTCATAAGACCGGCCCAAAAAGGTTGTCCGGTGGGCAGAGTGCATGGGTCAGGTTGACACCCATGCCACTTAGCATACCTGGGATACACTCATACCTTGGCGCCGCTGAGTCTGATTTTTGACCCAGAGGTGTCAATAGCCTGGCATCTGTTATACCTCAGAATGCCAGCCGTGTATACATTATGGGTCTCTGGGTCTTTCATCCCTTACACTTCTCTAGACTGAGGGGTGCTAAATCAGCGAGACCCCTTTGAAGCCCAGACATGAAAATACCCCCACCTCATTAACCCATATCACAGCTGGATGTCCGAGGAATTCCTCCGCAGACTTACAAAATACATCCTGCCTTACATTTAAAATCTGCAGCTTCTACACACTTTATTAAAACATCATGTTTCGTTTGTGTTATAACTGTAATTTTTATATGTATGTGCATGTGGTGTTTTACTGTACTTGCAC
This sequence comes from Ascaphus truei, assembly GCF_040206685.1. Lineage (NCBI taxonomy): Eukaryota > Metazoa > Chordata > Amphibia > Anura > Ascaphidae > Ascaphus > Ascaphus truei. The sequence continues at coordinate 294,986,746 of NC_134485.1, forward strand.
CTCAAATCAGGTTTCTGGGTGCTTTCGTTCAAGAGTTAGCATTTCTAATTGAAATGCCGGCTTCTAGACCGCAAGTAATGGATAGCTATCTCATAGACAGCCCTTTAAGCTTTTGCGACGCTTTTCCAATCAGGGCTAGTGTTGGTCTCTCCTACGCCATCATGTGTCGGTTAGAGGGTATGGCAAGCAATGCATTTTGACTTTTAACATAGCAAGCAGGGAATGGCTTGCAAATGGGGGACAAAAAGGACTGGGACAGGGCAAATTCAGTAATGCATAGCAAATCAGTTTAACCCCTTCCTTCCCACTGCGGGTCAGGATTAATCAACCGGGTATAACCTTTATTTAAGGCCTGATTAATCCTCCCCTGTCACACCTAGCAATATAGCAAACCATTGATTAGGTCCAACAAATGCAGTCTTGACCTTAGTATTATCCCTTGTAAGCCATAGTGGCAGTAAAGGTAAACATTATGCCCCGGTAAACCAACCCTTAACACGTCGGTGCTGTATTGGAGGGTATACGTGGTATGTTATTTTCCATAACAATTAGGGTGCACCTTCTGCTTTTCTGTAAAACCAATCAGTAGCCTCCAGTATTCATTTTGTAGTGTCTCCCTGCTTCAGTTCAGCAGTGAGTTGGGAGGACAGTCTTTAGCCATTTGCCATGTGGCTCAGACCATGAGAGGAATTAGGTGAAAAACTCCCTAAAAATTACATACACAATCCCTATTAAACAGAGCTCCTTTCATTAACCATGTGGTCCCTTAAACAATAAACATGTGTCCTGCTCCAGCTGCTGCTATTCTTCTTAAGGCTAGCTAGGCTTTGCTTCCCTTCCCAATTCCCTAATCATTGAATCTGCCTTCCACTGTGATTGGTGGCCCCAGTGATATCCCTGATTTCTATCTCAACCTCCTCCAATGTGTCTCTCCTTCCCCCTATGTCTCTCTCCCTCCCTCTCCATTCCCATTTCTATTTTTCTCTCCTTCCTCCCTCTCTCTCCCTATTATCCCCCTCTCCCTTCTTCCCCCCTCCCTCTCCTGCCCCCTCTATCTCCTCCCCTCCCTCTCCTCCCCCCTCCCTCTCTCCCCCCCACCTCCTTCTCTTTTCTCACATTTCCCTCTCCTCCACTTCCCATTCCTCCTTCGCCCCCCTCCTTCTCCTCCCTCTTTTCTCCTGCCCCCCTCTCCCCTTTCTTCTCCCCTTTCTTCTCCCCCTCATAAGTATTTATTTGCTAAACATATTTTCTTCATATTTTCTTCTTTCTTCATCTGTATCAGTAATGTCTTTTTTTTGGCCACTGGATGTCACCTCTGCAGTAACATATTTTGTGAGAGCCCTGGCCTTTTATTAGGGACCAGGGCTGTTGCAAAATACTCATCATAGTATCACATGGTACAGCAACAAATCAGTGATTGCTGCCATTAATGATGACATCACAGATATGGCCAAACATGTTAAAAAAAAAAGTTGGCATTGCAGCCAATTATTTCTTCTGCAGCCATAAAAACATTTGGAATGATTTTAATTATATTTTAAAAAGTCAACAAGTGCTTTTAGAAAGAATCCATGTTACAAAGTCAATATGTTATACTGTAAGTAGCTACAGAATATATTTGTTTATGAATTTCACATATTTAGTCAAATACATATTTAAAGTGATTAATATATTTTATTATTTTCCAGCCAGTGTGGACTGCAGCACATTGCTATTAAAATGTAGATCTTTCTTAAAGTGAAGGTATCCAGACTAAAAATATAAATAATTTAGTTTTAGGCTTAAAACATGTAAATAAGTAATTAATGGATTTATTCCCTTATTGCATGTAGATAAATGATCTTGTAGCATATTGAAAATCATTAATGTTTATAAACTTACAGTAATGGCCTGTGGGCGAGCTCCATTTTAACCTCCCAGACACATATTTAAAATGTGTGTATCTTGTGAACAAAGCACCAAATATTAAAAATAATAACAGCTTTAGAAGGGTTTAGATGAAATCTCTTAAATTAGAGGGAAACGTATATTAAATAAATATTTTTGTATTTAAAAATGTATAAATGTTTTTATATATTTAAACTGTAGTAAATAATATTGGGTAATTTGTTGCATGCATTTTGTTGCAATGCTAGTCTTTATGACACATATTTTCCTTCTATTTAAAATATATATTGTCTTTATATTAATGACTTGGTAATCATTTTGCCCTTGTTGCACCTTTCTTTCAAGCTTATGGTTCTTTTTAATCATATATCCTATGTCAGAATGATTTACTTATCATTGACATGTTTGATAGATGGTGTTTAGATATTGGTAGCTGGTTAAAGAGCTAAAGGAGATGTTTCACAAGTGTATTGAATATAGATAAGGTTGTCTACTTATTTTTGGAGAGGTAAGTTTGGCAATTCAAGCATTTGCTCTTTGTACAAATAAACTCATAATAGGCAGTAGCCCAATACAGATAATCTGAAGTATGAATAGCATCACATTCTCATACAAGAATTAAACTACAGTATATTCAAAATGTTTGTAGAGGAAGTGAAAAATCCTGTCATAATTTGTGGCATCAGGAAATTCTACCAATGGTAAGCTTGAAAATTTGGAATATTTTATTTTGGCTTGTACTGAAAGTTCTCTAGAAAATTTTAGACAATTTCAGAATCAAAAATTTCATCAGAGAAAAATATATTTTCTGGAGTTGATCTTCTAATATGTAACCGTTAAGGTTTTTTCATGGGCCTCTTCCCTTTTGAACTCTGTCACACTTACCATTTTTTCCTTTCAATGTGTGATTAGCTCTGTGAAGCTGCTTATGTATCACTTTATACAGTATGTCCTTTTATTATTTGTGCAATATTGTACCAATATGGGAAAAACTATGGTATTAGCATTTTTGCAATGACTAACACCATTGTCATACTGTAAGATACTTTACAGATTGTATGAACTTTATAATTGTAAATCATTACTAGACTCATCATTTATTATTATTTGGGTTTGGTTTTTACAATTTGAATCATTGTGAAAAATTATTATTATTTTTTTTTTCAAATTATGTCTAATAGAATTTTCATATATTACTTTACATCTTACTATAAAGATTATTATATACAATGAGTATCATGTGTTTCCCCCCCAGAAAATGCTTGCTATGTATGTTTGTGCTATCTTTGATGATTACATCTAATTACAATCAGATGTTTCTGATTTGAAGGAATGGCTATATAATCTACTTTTGTTCCTACACCAGCATACACCTTGAGAAAGCACTCTTAGCATGAAACGTGTGAGAGGAGAATCCCTTTTTTGTCTCCAGTATGTTCTTTGTTTTTTACCATGCAGTTTAATAAACTTTTTTTTTTTTTTTACCTACCCAGTGAGTTGTTTAATGCTTTTTCCTCGGTCCGCTGTTCTACCAATCCTTTGCTGTTTCCCCATTTCAGAATCATATCACTTCACACAATGTTAGATGAATGTTAGCTCGAAATTTTGTGAGGAGATTGGGGTCTCCTCATACTAACATGATGGGGCGATTTGACAGAAAGAAAGTTGACTTTTCTGATATTTATTTTATTTATTTATAAAATATTTTACCAGGAAGCAATACATTGAGAGTTACCTCTCGTTTTCAAATATGTCCTGGGCATAGAGTCATAATGACAAATACATGGTTACAAATACAGTTACATTAAGTAAACAAGGATATACAGTACATTATATACAAGACATTGCATGCATAGTTAAAGATAATATATGTTATAGGTGTATGTAACAGTTACAGGTAACAGATAGGTAACAAACATAATCTATTGTAGTGTGCACTTAAATATTTTCATCTTTCATTACCACAATAGTTATTTCAGGCTGATTGCTTGAAATGTTGTTCTAGTTTGAGTTTTGAATAGTGGTGGATGACTGCACCTTCTGTAGATACTGTAAGATATTGTATGCCAAAACATCTCATTATCACTGGTTATGTGCTCACATTGTGTACTAATCCTTTGTGTACGTAGGATTCTCTATATGATATACACATTTATAAAAGCATGTCTCCTGCCTCATTTTTCCTCTGACTAAACAACTTTCTGTTAGCAACCTTGTATAACACAAGCAGAAAAAAACAGTACATGTTGTACTTACTGTAAAGAATCCTTTCTTTTGTTGCTGGTGAAATCTTTGATCCTCCAATTTTAAGGGATGACCTTGTGTCATTTGTACTGTCCATGGGATTAATCATTATTTAGAAAGCTCCTTGTATTTACCCTGATTATATTTATATATAGTTATCATATCCCCTCTTATATGACACTTTTCTCATGTAAACAAATCTAATTTAGCTAATCTCGCCCCATAAATCAGATTTTACATCCTTTATATATTAGTAGCTCTTCTTTACAACTTTTTCTAGTTCCATTGTCTTAAATATGGAGCAGTGCCCGAAACTGTACTCGATATTCAAGGTGTGGTCTTACTAATGCTTTATACTGTGGCATAATAATGCTTTCTTCTCTTCCATCTGTGGTGATGATGAAGGGGTAACCAGGCTCACTAATAAAGGTTAAGCCCACTTGGTAAACCCTGACCTGTGGTTTGAGGTCCTAGAGTGTCAGCTCTTGGACCTAGATGTCGGAGATGCATTGCTGTGACTGTGTGCAAATTATGTGACATAAAGGATTTTTCCGTATCTTGCCTTTCTCGTGGTGCTGGGACCAGAAGATTTCTAGGCTGTAAGTTTCAGGGTGGGTATTTCAGTGAAAGTCTTTACAGAATGGCTATGTAGCGGGGATCCAAAGTTACAGGATACCCCAACGATGTATCCTGGAATCAAGTGAGATTCTCGGATATATCAAAGCACATTGCTCCGGGCAAACTCCTACCCTGAAAATGTTCTTGCGACTCACCACCAGGATTCCTGTGCAGCATGATTGAGACAAGGTAAATGGGGCATGAAGGGGTTAATGTATACCTGCAACATACAGGGAGTTCCTAATACAAGGGGGATGCCCAGGTACATGCCCAGGTACCCTGAACCTAGTATAGGTGTTCAGGAGATTCTCCAGCTATATGATGAAGCTGTGATTGGTTTTGTGTGTAAAAGTTTTAAAGTCATTTCTAGAGTGTGGCAGGGATGCGGCCAATAAGTGTAGGCAGTATACAGTACCCCCTTATTCCATCCCTGACACCAGAACGGGGACTTACATCTTTTTAGCACACAAGATACAGGGAACAGTATATTTTATTAAAGAGTTATGTTTAATACATATATGTACTGATAACCTGTCAATGAACTGTGGGATTTCTGAGTCCTGGATTTCAAGGGATCAGATGGCTACCAAGCTTGGTGCCTATGGGTCTGTGCGGAGTCCGGACTTGAAAGCCTCAGGGATGCAAAGGTGTTAGAAAAGGAGGAGTACTGCAGTTATAATTGAGTACCTCCATCCTGGGCTAACACAGGGCTATCCGGTGACCATTTGCCCAACCTAAGACTCTGTGGAGCCTGGAGCCACGGGGGCTCAATATGCTAAGGGGCAGAGGTGCCAGATTGGCGCATGCCCCTTAGCAGAATGAGAAAAGGTACCCACCCAGCTTTAGAATACCAGCAAATTGGTGATTGACTGTCAGGGTAATTCCCACAAGCTGATTGGTTGTAGTGGTTTCTGAATGGGACTCTGAAACCCATAAGAAACCTCGCAACCAATCAGGAAAGGAGATTCCAAGCGCCAAACCATCAGCGGCAAATTCAAAGATGCTCTGTGAAGAATAGACGCGAGCTGGCTTCAGAGATTTTGAGTCAGAAAAGTTTCTAAGTCATTCTTTTGATAACGTAGCGGTTGCGGCTGGGATTGCATGCCAATTTGCGTTCCAGGACTTTCGTGAGTACCTCCCGGTCATTGGAAAGGGCTCCTACAGAGGTCGTGTGTGACAATTTCATTTAAAGGAAGATTTTATTCGTTAGCCCCGTTCCCAGTAAGTGTTTTAAATGTGTAAATTGTGTTACATTGTGTGTATGTCTTTTCCTGAAATAAATTACAATGTATTTTACCTACTTGCTTTGCTCAATCAAATGATCCTGGTATAAATGGTATTGATAAACCTGGTCTCCCGTGACACAATACACACCCCGTTTAATTCAAGATTAGATCTTATTTAAATTTGCAACCATGACCTGACATTGTGTACTGTCTTCAAGCACTCCTAAATCCATCTCAATCACGAATTGACATAATGTAGCCCCATTTAATTTGTAAGTAGCCTGTTTATACTTCTTTCCCAAATGCATAGCCTTATATTTATCTGTATTAAACCTCAACTACCATTTACCTGCCCAAGTTTCCAGTCTATCTAGTCCTTCTGGTGAGAAATTCCATCCTGCTCTTACTTTACTACCTTACATAATTTAATATCATCAGCAAAGATGGAGATTTTTCTCTCTATGCCAACCTCATGGTCAGTGCTTGGCGAAAAGGAAAAAGGACTGGGTCATGTCAAGATGCAGTTACTGTTCACCACACTGAAATCAAAGTGGGCTTACCTTCAAATATAACTAGGTATAAGTAGGTCCCTGTGCAAGTCTAGAGATTGCCCCCACAGAAACTTTGAATGGCTACTTAGGTTTTAGGGATAAACTATTTTTTACCCTGAATGTCATAGTGGAAAACTATTCCAGGGCAACTGATATTTCATCGTAAACTATTTTATCCTCAAATTATTCTCTACTCTCAATCCATGCATGTGCTTGGTCAACTCTTTTATTCTTTTTAACATCATTTATCATGGGATACGCTCTTTGAAATAATAATAATTAAAAAAAAATAGCGGTTGTAACTGGAATATGGTACAATGTTCATGTATATCAGTTGGCATGTATACAAACAAACCTTAAAGTAAAGCACTTTACCTAACACATCCAGAGGTCTAGCCCACACCGAGTCTCATTACTTTGATGATGGACTCAGACTAAATGGAATATCATGCTTGTGATGCAGAATATTCCTAACCACTGCTGTAGATCTATCATAATTTTCCATGTTGATCTCATCCAACAGCCAAAATTGCCTCACTATGCAATGACAAAATTAGAAATATGAAAAAGAGAACAGAAGCATACTGTACACTACAAACTGGATGGAAAGCACATGAGGAACAACTGTATACGGTAGTGTACTTAGCGAATGGAGGAAGGATTGAGCCCTGCTGAGGTATATACTGGGGTGGAGACAGGTCAAAATATATTCATTTATTGGGCATAATAGCCAAACTACAAACAATAAAGAGAATCCTCTGATGCGTTTCCCGCCTCTACGGCACTTTATCAAAGAGTGACTCTAGTTCAGGAAACAGTCTCTTAAGTAGTATCCTCCCCGTGTACAGGTGCACCCCCCGCCACCTCTAATCCACCTGATCAATGAAAATCAGGTAGGACTAGATGAAAACTGGCTAATGAGGCTCCACCAAGCACACCCGTAGGCAGTTCACTCAGAAGAACATAATAAAAAAAAATAACATATATATAAACAATTGCGGTCGGTACCACTACTCTCTTGAAGAGACTGTTGCGGCTATTAAGCCCTCAAAAATGATGATGATAATCAATCATGTAAACTGACATATAGGTCTACAAAGTTATAAAAATAACTAGCTTTGGGTGGAATTAAACCGCGGCATGACAGCCTAACAAAAAGAGCATACTACCACAGCATACAATAAACTGACATTCCATACTCACACAATGCTATAGAAAGAAAATACATATATACAAAACAATACTCACTGACTATACATATATTATAGATATATATATAAAAAACATTTAGAATGATAAATGTAGTTTGTGTGATGTCATATAATACAAAACATAGTACAGACATCATCTCACTTTGCAACAATGTTAAGATAGTTAATTGCTTTTATACTCAATTTTTTATTTATTTATAAAATATTTTACCAGGAAGTAATACATTGAGAGTTACCTCTCGTTTTCAAGTATGTCCTGGGCACAGAGTTAAGACAAATAATACATGGTTACAAATACAGTTACATAAATGAACAGGGTATACATTATATACAAGACATTGCATGCAGAGTTAAAGAAAATATATATTATAGGCGTATGAAACCGTTACAGACCAGATTAAAATGTGAGACAGCCTTAGATTTTAAAGAACTTAAACTGGTGGTGGATGTGAGAGTCTCTGGTAGGTTGTTCCAGTTTTGGGGTGAACGGTAAGAGAAGGAGGAACGGCCGGATACTTTGTAGAGCCTTGGGACCATGAACAGTCTTTTGGAGTCTGATCTGAGGTGATAAGTGCTGCATGTGGTAGGGGTGAGGAGCTTGTTCAGGTAGCTGGGTAGCTTGCCCATAAAGAATTTAAAGGCAAGACAGAAAAGGTGAACTTACGCCTAGACACTAGTGATGACCGAGCATTTCGCAGTGATTGGAGAACAAAACGACAAATTGAATTGTAGAGGGTGTCAAGTTTGCTAAGGTGGGTTTGAGGTGCCATGCCATATACTATGTCTCCATAGTCAATAATTGGCATTAGCATCTGCTGTGCGATACGCTTTCTGACCAGGAGATGTAGGGAGGATTTGTTCCTGTAAAGTACCCTTAGTTTGGCATAGGTCTTGGTTGTCAGGGTATCAATGTGCATTCCGAATGTTATGTGGGAGTCAAACCATAAGCCCAGGTATTTAAAACTAGTGACAGGGGTTAGGGTGGTGTTAGTGTTGGTTCTAATATGGAGCTCAGTCGCTGGAAGCTTTAAGAATTTAGTCTTGGTCCCAAATACCATTGTTACAGTCTTGTCAGTAATTATTAACAGTTTGTTTGGGGAAATCCAGTTTTCGAGTCTGAAAAAGTCAGACTGAAGTATGTGTTGAAGGTCAGAGAGGCTATGGCTGTGTGCATATAGGATTGTGTCATCTGCATACATGTGTATTGAGGCTTCCTTACAAGCTGTGGGAAGATCATTAATGAACACTGAGAAGAGTAGGGGCTCCAGAACAGAGCCTTGCGGGACACCACAGGTGATATCCAGGGGGTTGGAGTTAGAGCCTGAGATGGACACATGGTGGGATCTACCTGATAGGTAGGACTGAAACCAGTTTAAAGCATGCTTCCCTATTCCAGAGCTCTGGAGTTTGTTAAGCAGGATACCATGATCAACTGTATCAAAAGCCTTTGCAAAATCTAGGAATACTGCACCAGTGAGTTGTCCCCGTTCCATTCCACACTGGATTTCATTACAAACTTTTAGCAGGGTAGTTACGGTGGAGTGTTTGGGATGAAAGCCAGATTGGAATTGGCTAGGGAAATTTGTCTTGGTGTAGTAGTGGTTTAATTGGGAGTGGACACATTTTTCCATGACTTTGGATAGAATTGGGAGAAGTGAGATTGGTCTGTAGTTTGAGACAGTGTTTTTGTCCCCACTTTTGAAGATTGGGACAACTCTGGCAGTTTTCCAGGTCTTAGGGATATGGCCTGCAGACAGGATAGAGTTGACTATGGAAGCAATTGGTTTAGCAATGGCTGGGGCACCAAGTCGTAGGGACCTAGAGTGTAGCAAGTCAGGTCCGCATTGGCTGCTTAGTTTTAGTTTGAGGAGCGCTTGTGTAATCTCCTCTTCAGATACTGGGCCAAATTGAAAATTGTGGGCAGTGTTGGGAAGGGGTGGGGCTATGTGGGCACTCCCAGGATGAGATTCAGGTTTGTGGTTTGGGCTGCGTTTTGCTAATAAGTTAGTGGCACACCCCACAAAGTAATCATTGAATGTATTTGCAATGTCAGTGAGGTTTGTCAGAGTAATATCCCCCTTAGTCATATTACTTGGTTGTTGATGGTTAGGAGGCTGGAATATATTGTTGATAACCTTCCAGAAGTTACAGTAGCTGGGTTTGATATATTTTGGTGGAGATTGTCAGAGTAATATTGTGCTTTTGCGTGCCTTGTTTACCTTGTGCACATGTTCCGCAAGCATCTGTAGTGATTGAGATCCTTGGAAGTACCAGTTTTTTGGTAGCTTTTCCACAAGGTATCCCTGAGCTGGTAGAGTGCAATAAGGTCAGTTGTAACCCATGGAAGATGGCCCCCCCGTACCTTTATTTTGCGTAGTGGGGCATGGGTATCGCAGAGTTTTAAGAACTCGGATTGGAAATAGACAAGCGCAGAATCAGGGTCGGGAATTAAATTGATTCTGTGCCATGGGCAGTTGGTAAGGTCATCCAGAAACTGTTGTGGGTTAAAGTTTTAAAATGTTCTAGTGAGGAGAACTTTAGGGCTTGAATGGGGCGTTTTAATTTTCCTTACACAGTACACTATTGCATGGTCACTGAAAATGTCAGGAAGGATGCCAGAGGATTGGATTCTGCTGGGGTTTGAGGAGAGAATCCAGTCTAGCAAGGAATGGTTATGCGATTTCAGGTTTGTCCATGTGGGTTGGGAAATGAGTTGTGATAGGTTAAGTGACTTGAGTTGTATCTGGATTTTATGGCTTTTATGGTCAAGCCAGTTGAAGTTGAAATCCCCAAGAACTAGCAGCTCACTCTTCTCATTCAGAGAGGAAATGGAGCCAAGAAACTGGGTGATATCAGCCAGGGATTGTAGAGGGGCTTTAGGGGGGCGGTAGATGCCAGCGAGCAAGATGGGCTTAGAAAAGGGAAGGCAGATTTTGCCAACTAGAATTTCAAAAGAGGGTGGGCTTGGGGGGCAATTTAACAGTGTAAATTGTAATGTGTCTGCAATATAAAATAACACCCTCCTCCTCTCTTTGACCTATCTCTCCTAAAAATGGAGTATCCCTGAATGGCGATATTTGCATCAGTGGTTTTATGGGTTAGCCATGTTTCTGTAAGAACGATGGCTTTGGGTTTATGCATAAGGCACCATGCCCTTAGTTCGTCCAGTTTGGACTGCAGGCTCCGAATATTTATATGTGTGACAGATAGCCCTTTTTGGAATTTAAAGGTGGAATTCTCAGGGGCATGGGACAGATTTGAAATGGGAGGACCTGGGTTAGGTTCAATATCACCTGCTAAAGAGAGTAATAGTATGTGTAGAAATGTGGGTAGTTGTTTGCAAGTTGTAAATTTGTGGTGTTTGCCATTAGAGTGAGCAGTGGTTGGTGTGCTGGTTTTTAGAGTTCTCCACCAACATTCCATAGATAGTGAAAGGCTTTTGAGTAGTCCAGGGTTTATGGTGATGTTGGGTGTGGGCCAGGATGGAGGAGTTTGTAGTGTATAGAGGGAGTAACATCTCCATGAGGCCATGAGAAAGAAAAAAGTTAAGATATAGCAGGTTCATGATGCCAGAGGTAGGCAGTGCAGCATGGAGCTGTTGTGAGTGTGTGCAGACTAAACAGCAGGTGTGTGCCTGTTCCTTCTCAAATGTTTTGCTGCATTGCAATGCTTGTCAGTTCTGGGTTTCAGTGGGCTGAGTTGGTGTGGGAGTTATTTTTGTGCAGTCAGTTTTGGGAGAGACTGCAGTGAAATAATTTATAAAGGGGTGTGGGGTTAAAATTTGCAGGTTAACAAGCATGGGATCAAAGTGTGGTCATATAAGCTCACTGTTTGTTGCCTTGAGTAAGAGTTTGTAGAAAGGATGCAGTCCCCAGTCACCTCTAGTCAAACTATAGTCTAACTATTATTGTCACTTAAAATGATCACATTAAATGCATCACTCTTAAGATGCCAATGCTCCCTTGCCAATGCAAGGGGAATATGTAACAATAGTAACAATAGTAACAATATCAACATTAGATTGCCATACATCCATTATTGACTTTTAGATCATGGGTTATTAAATTCTATAGGCATACTGATGAGGACAACAGGAGGAAACAATGTGTCCACATATGATAGGACCTATCGTGGTAGAATAAACAATGTAGCACAATGCTTAAATTTAGCTACATAACTACACTAATAGATGTGTGCTGTATATCCAATATGATCCCACACCTATATTGTCCTCAAAATATGAGGAACACCATGATCACTAATATACAGTAGATTATACCCTAAGGCATATAATAACTTGATGATCCAATGCTTATGCATTCCCGCCAAGAGATTAAGCACTAATACACATTGATCAAAGAATATAATGATTATAGATAGTATTAAAATCCTGTCTACATCATACTGGACCCATGTTAAACCCCATCTGAAATCCAAAAAAAGTGGGGGGGAAGAGGAGAGGTCCCACAAATGACCTAGAATACCATTTGGCACTAAAATGTATCATATAGTTAAATAATCTATAATTAACCTAATAGTGCGATCTGACATAGAAGAATACTCAACAATAATAGTGTTTTGGATATATTGTTTGGAAATACTAAATAGTATATAACATCATATTCCATTATATAGTTGTAAATAAACCCCTGTCTACAAAAAAATTGTAAATTCTCAATCCACATTAATACCCGATGTGTGTAGATTATCCATACTAAATATCCAGAACAACTCTCATCTGTTGAGCATGTTCTGTCATCCCCCCCCTCCCCACTCCCTGAAGGAAAGCTATAACATGCTCAATTCCAGAAAAAGAGAAGCCCTGGATACCACCCATCGGGCATTTAACAAAATTTCTAGGGCCTGGGTGCGACAAATCACCCCTTTTAAGTGCATGGACGTGTTCCATAACCCTCTTTTTAAGAGGTGTAATTGTCTGTCCTATATACATTTTACAGCAACCACACTTAAGCATGTATATCATATGACTGGTGTTGCAGTTGATAAAGGTCTGTACTGTCTTACATGTTTTAGGTTTAACACTCTCTATTGTTTTAATGGGATTGGCGTACTGTCACATTATACAATATCCATATTTGTGGAAACCCCTAGGGATACTCTTAATTCCGCCATCAACATGTTGTGAACTAAATAGAGTGAGGGACAAGAAATTTGCCAAAGATTTGGCTTTTCTAAATACGAATTTAGGGCCCTGTAAGGGAGTCCACGGGTTAAACTCCATTTACAAGTTCGAGACTGAAATGAGGTGTTGGGTTTCATGCAGGTGGGATATGGTAAATCCTGATTGAGCAGGGGTTTATAAGACAGGAAGTTGCATGCACAACCCCAGTAAGGGGAGAGGTTGTTTTCCTCCCAGTCAGGAAGGACGCTGGCTGCTGGGACCAGCTTGGACCCCACCAAGGACATTGAATATTTCACGCTGGACTCAGCTCTGCTCCCCGGAACCGATGTTCCCAAATTCCTAGAGGGAATGACCTGGAGCCCTGGGATGGACTCCCCAGCATCTAAAAGATAAGAAAACATTTGGCATATATGACTTTTGTTATTGTTATGATCTGGAAGTAGAATAGCTACCCAGGTGGTTGGTAGGGATCTGCTTGTGTAGTTAGTTTCCCAAATGGGAATAGGATTTTGTTTTATGATTTATTTTGCTTAAAGGGACAGGCTACCCATTATTTTGGTTGGTGGTCTAATAAAAACCACTGCAGTTGAAACCTTAAACAACCAATATATGCGTCTATCTGATCTCACCTACAGGCCACTCCATCACAGTCCCCCATCTATTATTGACTTCAGTCCCTTGTCCAATTTCAAGGTACCCCAATTTTTACAAACAATGGATCGAACAGCATCAGCTTGTCTACTCTACTGCATAATAAAGAATAGTGACAACCATTATTTTGAGGCCTTTGCTTGGTTTTACCTCTACTGATGGAAAGAAGGGTTCCCTGATCACTTTGTTTCACTGCATTGAGTGCTTCATTTAGATCTTAATCATTGTATATTCTTGCGCTAAATCTGGCCACCTGATCTTGGGATGATATATCAAAGCTTTCGTCTGTGGAGCATAGCCTCTTCAACCTCAGGAATTGTCCTTTCGGTATTTCCTTCTTTAAAGGTCTAGTATGGTTACTACTGTCCATGAGGAAAGAATTCCTAGAGTTGGGCTTCCTGTAAATGTCTGTCTAAATATTTCCACTAAGATCTATGTATAACATAAGATCCAAATAATAAATGTGGTGAATTCTGTGCTCATATGTGAATTGCAAATTATAATCATTAATATTTAGAGTATCAATGAATTGTTGTAATGTCTATGCATCACTGACCCAAATGAAAAGTTATTCAACTATATACCGTCTAAAAAACTTTATGCAGTGTCTAAAGGGATTATGATCACCGTAAATAAAAAATGACTCCCATATCCCCATAAATAAATTCTCATAAGATGGTGCAAAAGAAGTGCCTATTGCTGTTCCTCTAATCTGTAGATAAAACTGTGAATATAAACAAAAATAATTATGCATGAGTAAAAATGGGATAAATTCAATCAAAAGCAAAGGGCTGGTGATAAATTAGACAGATTAAGACAGTGTTGTGTAGCCGTGATCCCCTGTTGGTTTTTAATGATTGTATACAATGACATAACATCCATAGTAACCCATCAAAAATTACTTTCCCAATTGATATGTTGTATATCCTTAAGTAAATCATTAGTATCCTTTAGAAATTAAGGTAAAGACCATACTAGGAGTTGCAAGTACTGTATATAACAGCCCTTGCCACCAGCCCTAGTTGTTAAATAAAACAACCATATTTGTCCGAAATGCTTTACCATATATAATCATGTAAGCATAAATAACATCATTGTAGTGCGCGTTTGCTCATGTGTCCACTGCAAGGTATAAGCTACCCATATATAAGATAAATCGTAGATGAAGTAGAAGAAATGAATCGGGATTCATTTCCCCTACGTCATTCTTACCCTACAGACCATCTTACGAACTTTGTCTTCCCTTGAGCATGATACCTAGCGCAGCGTAGTATCACTTGGATGCCCATTGGATCCTTGTGGTTGTGAATCCCTTCTTGTACATGTGAATTATTTTAATACTAGTTAATTTGTAAAATCATGTTATCATAGTTACTAATCAGAATGTACTATTGAATGTTTACTGCAGCTTCGTAATGCACGAAATGCATACCATTATAAATGTGGTTTAACAGTAAAGCAACAGGTACAGTATAGTCTTACTTTTGACACCTTTTTGCCATAGACACCCAATCAGCAAGTAATTCCTTCCTAACATTAACTCCTTGTATTGTACATATGAATGTTGCTCCAGCTAATCAGAAGTAACTAATTTTTGACACTTTAACAACTTTAACAGAATTTACGTCAGCAGTGCTGTATGTAAAGTCACACACAAATTGGATTGTCAAACAAACAGATAGAAAAGGCTGATCTAGATCATAACTCTTCTGTTGTGTTTCTCGTCTCCATCTTTTGCTTCAATGAATCCAGTTTCTATGGAAGTGAGAACCTGCTTTGTGCTATAGTAATTACAACACTAAGGACCATAAAAAGGTTCAGGAAACATGTTGATAATACCAGATGAAAAAAGAAGAAGAAGCAGGCACACGGTCTTACTCAAAAGGAGGTTTAATATGCCATAAAGTCCAACGTTTCGGCAGTCAAATACTGCCTTTCTCAAGGTGAAGGCCTTGAGAAAGGCAGTATTTGACTGCCGAAACGTTGGACTTTATGGCATATTAAACCTCCTTTTGAGTAAGACCGTGTGCCGGCTTCTTCTTCTTTGTACTGGAACATTTGGGACTACAGGAGCTCCTCAGGACCAGCGCACCGGCAGCTAAGTACCCCACCTCTATTAACATTGATATTGAGTGCGTGTCTCATCCTCTGTCTCTGATAATACCAGATGACCCATGACCCTAAAAACACTTGTGCAATAAATAAAGTGGGAAAAAAAAACCCAGCGGAAGACTCCAATGTGCAAGACATTTTGAAAGAAGATGAATCAAGCGATAACCATAGTAATTGAGCTTCCCTGCAAATCTAGTTCTGTACCAGGTACCTCAAGCCACAAAAAAACACTCCCCCCACCTTGGACCAATTGCCCCACTCCTGACCATTCTCACCCCATATCGAACCCATTGCACCTCGCCAAGGACCGAGCTAAAGTCTAAGTTTAACTAGTGCCTTTTCAGGGCATTGTGAAACCTTTTTTTTTTAACAATTGTGATGCCAGTATATCTTGCACACATGTGATCAGACCTGCCCCTGATAATGCACAGGTACATGAGCAGGAACAGAATCTGTACAAAATGGACAAAAAAAAAATCCTTATTTTTTTAGAGAGGATGGGCCATATGCATGGATGGTCTCTCTTCGCATGTGGATAGACTGCTCCAATAGAAACCACAACATTTGGAGGAAGCCTCATCTTGCCCTCAGTGCCCCCAAACAATTCTGAGATGGTGAGAATCCCATACAGTCTGAATAAACAATCCTGCTCATTCAGACTTCATTACATTGTGCCTATGACCCATGTTACTCAGAATGACTTTCAAGAGAGTGCCATCTCGGAACAGTTATCTGTGCCTGTTTGCCAAAACACACCTGGAGCAACTAAACTACAGAAGCGTAAATGCACCTGCATCACAGTCAGTTGGGATCCAGTAGATAACATCCCTCTTTCCATAATACCCTAGGGAAATTGTGGAGAAAAATATGATACATGCTGCAGGAGATGGCCACATCTATTATTCTTCCAATATTATGTGCCTTTTCAACTTTATACCGAGTTGGTCACAAATGTGAACTTTAATGGCTCCCATAGTGAGAAGGCTATTCCTAACAATTTGAGGAGAGCTATTTTAAATGCGCTTGGGAAGTAGCATACTGTTAATTCACTACTGCAGTTTTAAAGATTATAAAAGACACGTTTCACGTAGAGTCGCTTGTGTGATGTGACGTACCCAGAGGACTCCTGACCGCCCCCATTCCAGAGCTGTGCGCGCTGTGAAAGACCCTCCTTATACCAGGTTAACCATCCAAGCACCGGAGCATACTCAAACCCGGAAGTGATGTCCTGCGATCGAGAGGTCTAAGATGGAGGTAGCGGGGAGAAACCAGGCTGGCGATTCACCACACTTTTATGTGTCTTTATTCTTATGACACTGTGTAAGTGTTCATTTTTTACTGCTTCTATCAAATTGGTTTATTTTTCTGGATTACGCTATGGTTTTCCTTATCTTTTTCTATCTGATATTGATGATGTCATCCAAGTGATTCTGTACTACAGTGGCGGCGGCCTTTAGCCTCCTGCGGCCGTTTCAGCGCGACTTTTAAAACCGCGGGCAGATGCAGTGTTTGATGCGGCATGTTCCGGCATTTAAAGCCGTGGCCGTGTGCATTGTACAGTATTAGCGCTGTGCTTAGTAATTTTTTTCAACTGTTTTCAACATTACAGTCTCACCGTTATGTGAGGTCTGTATTAGAGGTACACAAGCAAGCTACAGTAACATTATGGGCGGCGTGCGTGCAACTTTATGGGCGGCGTGCTGTATACAGTAGCGACATCTTTTATTCTAGTAAATGCCGGCGGCATGCCGGGATCTACCCCAGCTGCCGCCAGTCAGAAACGCGCGCCGCCGCGTTTCCCCCACGCACCCCCCCTCCACATCGCGCGCAATTACCCCCCCAAAGACACCCCGAACCCGGCTTCTACTCTGCCCCTCTGCTTCCCCGCACCCCCGCTTACCTAGATTTGAACTCCAGGGGTGTCGGGGAAGCCTGGGGAAGCCGGGGAAGACGGGGAAGCCGGGCGCGCTTGTGACCGTGACGTCACAGTGCGCCGCCACGCGCCGCGGCTACCCGCTTCCCAGCCTCATTCAGCCAGCGGCATTTGCTCGAATAAGAGCTGCCGCTGCTGTACAAACTTTCACTGATAACTACAGTACTATTGGCGCTGTCTCGGCATGAATGCGGCATGAACGCGGTGAAGTGCGTGGCATTCGAAAAAAAATACCCAAACAAACCGGAGATGTTGGAGAATAAAAGGGGCCGTGACAATACATTTACTCGTGCCTACTGGGGTTTACATCTACATACCAGAGTCAAGCAAAGTGCCACTGATCTCTGAAATGCCTTCTTTTGACTGATACCACGTGAGTTCACATCTGAAAGAATTTCTCCGAACACGTTTCACCTTTAGAAAAACTCTATTTGCACTATGTTGTGTCTCTATTTGTTTTATATTGCATATTGAAATTCGCGCTCCCTTATCATTTGAAGAAATACATTGTTTGAAGTGGAGTCTGAAGACCATCTACTTTAAGGGTTTTGAGCAGCATTGCTTTATGTACATGTATCATTTATTATCACCATTTATCTTCTCTTAATATCACTTGTTTAAAACACTTTACATATTTTATTGTGTTTTATGAGCACTTTTAGTTGCACTATTTAGTGCTATTTATGTTTAAGCGCCCACCCTGCATTTTGTTTTCATATAACTTTTGGAGTAGTCAGTGACTGAAACACTTGACATGTTCTAATAAAAATAGTATATTGTTTAATTATAGGGTGCAACTCCGTAGTGTTCAAGTGGAGTAGTTTGGTTGTCTGCTGGTTTTAATGAACCCATTGTTTTAATCCTTGTTTTGCAGATTCTCACGATTTCTCAATGTCAACACCTTTTTCATGTAGAAATCACCTCCATTGACACCGAACATCACAATGAGACTAATTAAGGTAATAACTGCATTTTAAGCATTTCTGTGCATTGCAGCTCCTGCACACAGGCACATTAACACTCAGTATGCGTGCCATCCAGTAGGTGTAGAGTGAGTATGTGCAGTAATTGAATGGATGCATACTGTACACATTCAATTCAATTGGCAAATACCTGTACCATGTATGCTAACAAATTCAATTGAACATACATGCATTCCGTCAGTATACAGTACATAAAGCACACGTGCTAAGCAGTGTTCTGATAAAGCAGCGCAGTATTTAATTAATGCATCTATTTCTTCTAAATTATCTTACAGGGGAAAAACAAAGATTATCAAGTCCCTGGCACAATAGAAACAGTAGCGATACCAGTCCCAAAATGAGGTATCAAAAACAGTCCTTTTAGTCAGGGGGATAACCGGACACTTGATCCAGATGACGGTGATTCTGTGGAGACATTCAAAAGAGACAGACCATTGCGCAGTATTCCTCCACACATTGACACACTACACAACACAATTGCATACTAACAGCATTCTGGTAGGTCGACAGCAGAGTGTATGTGTCTTTAAATGCTTCCTCCAACTGTGTTTTGCCGAACAGCTGGACTCCTCTGTTCCCCCTCGATCTTCAACAGGTAGGTTTAACCATAGACAAATAAAAGGTACATAGTACAGTACAATTTAAAACATTTATTTAGTGCACAGACCAAATATACACTTACATTATGTCTGCTTCAATAGCACAACACGAAAATGGCATCCATATCTTGATCTTGAGTCCTCAGAGCAACATCTAGCAGCTGGGGTCGGCGTCTACCTAGTCTCCTAATCTCGCGGCTGCGACTCCAATCGACACCTCCCCGATGACGTCACTGCTAAAATGTCAGCTTCAGTCTCAATGTGAATGGACGGCGATAGCTCCACCCTTGTGGTTTATTAGTTCATGTTTATTATCTTACAGGTAAAACTGTACAAGAGACAACCATGCCATGTTGGTGGAAGAAGATTGTGTTATTTTCCAAAGTCTTGTTATTTATGTTGCGGTATAAAGCAATATGTAGTACAATACGTTTCTCTAATATACTTGAATAAATAGATCATTATTTATAAATACTGACTGTTGTCTGAAGTTTCCTAGCATTGAAAGAGTGTATGTATGTATTGTGATGCCGACAACACATTGCAGTCTCTTTTATGCCAAATGAGGCAGGAAACGCTGTATTTCTTTATACGTGGGATTTATTTACAGGGATAAATAATATGAATAGGCCCACCGTCCCTTTAAGAAAACCAAATAAAATCCTATCCCTATTCAGGGAACTAACTGACTTCTCAGGCCCTTACTATCAGGGCCGCCAGCTAAGCAGGTCAGCCCACAAACATGCCCTGGCATAAGCAATACAGTAACAGCACAGTATTTGTAAACAATAGAAAGGGTCTTGCTTATCTTAGTCCATCTGGTAATGTCCCTGCTTCAGCACAGTCTATCATCCTTCTTTCTTCTCTTTGGGATTCAACCCCAACGGGAGCTCAGGGAAACTCCTGTGTTCCTCTGTAACCTGCCATCACTGCTTCCGCACAGCTCTCTCAGCAGTGTCTCTCACGCTTCTTTAGCCAGCCTCCGTTAGCTGGGGAGCTCCTCTGTTTCCCCCCCTTCTCTAGGGAAAACTGTCTCTCAGTGCCTTGCTGCTTCCATACTCTTAAGGCACTTCCTGATTAATTAGCCAGCTCTTGAGCAGCCATGCCAGAGAGGATTAACTTAACTCTCGGTGGTGAAAAAGTCCAATAGCTGCCCCATTCAGCCCCTAGAGGACAGCGATGGCACCACAGTATGCATTTATGTCTTTATTTATATAGCTCCATTAATGTACATAGCTCTTCACAGCAGTAATACACGTGACAATCATGTCAAGGTGAAATGCTACTCCGGTTACATGGCTTTGTGTGGTACATACCTGCTGGTAACAGGGGGCCCTGAGTCTCCTGCATGGTGTTATAGGGAATGACAGGACAGGCTTCTGGGGTCTTGCCCAAATTCTACTCACAGGTGCAGCGCCTTCATCTTGTACAGCACCCAGATATTTGGGGTGAAGTCTCTGCAAAAGAACTCTCGGCCCCCTCCTCCTAACATACTTCAGTCTCAGGCCAGGAGGTATAGGTAAAAATATAGGATCTTTATTTTGGTTCTTTGATTCAGCAGCCACAGATCACAGCAGTTCTTAGGGTCTTCAACCTCAGGATGCACCTGAACCCACTCCCAGCCATGGGCACCAAGAGCGGTTCTTGCCTTTCCCCTATCCCCTTGTGGGATAGGAGGTATGGTTAACCCACACTCCCCGGAGGGAGGGCGTCAAGCCTGCCAGAGCCCTGACAGCTTGGTACGGGTAACCTGTCTCTATCAAAGGTAGAGACCAACTGACTAAATCAGGAAGTGTCATGCATTAAGTACAGCTCCAGTAAGCACAACCCCTGTGTCTCTAATTGGACATAAGGCCTGATGACACTGCCTTCACTGACTCACTGAACTGCATGTGTGGGGGAAATCCATGATTGCTACTAGCAAACCTGCCCTTATCAGGTATTACTGCTAGGAGGAGGGCAGACCTATAGCCCCAAACTACCCAGGATAGATAAATAACAAATGCAAATAACAGATCATTGGAATAAGTGCTTCAGACTGAAAAATTTACATTTAAGAAGAGGAGTCCCTGCTCCATAGAGCTTTATGTATCAGGTGTATAGTATAAGCCGCAGAGCTACTCATATGCTTCGTTAAGCAGGTGTGTTTTAAGGTGGGTCTTAAAAGTGGATAGAGAGGGTGCTAGCGGGTATTGAGGGGAAGGGAATTGTAGAGGTGTGGGGGAGTCAGTGAGAAAGATTTAAGGTGGGAGAGGGCTTTAGATACAAAGGGTAGATAAAAGACATCCTTGAGCAGAACACAAGAGTCTGGATGGTGCTTAGCGAGAAATTAGGGATGAGATGTAAGGAGGGGCAGAAGAGTGTAACACTTTAAAAGTGAGGAGAAGAATTGAGTGTGAGATGCAGGATTTGATAGGAAGCCAGGAGAGTGATTTCACCAGGGGAGACACTGAGACAGATTTAGGAAAGAGTAGAGTGATTCTGGCAGCAGCATTTAAGATAGATTGTAGGGGAGACAGGTGAGAGCCAGGAAGGCTGGACAGCAGGAGGTTACAGCAGTCGACACGGTAGAGAATGAGTACTTGTGTCAGAGTTTTAGCAGCGGAGCAACAGAGGAAAGGATGTACTGTATCTTTGTAATATTGCGGAGGAAAAAGCGACAGGTTTTAGATATGTTTTAATTAAGAGAGGAGAATGTGAGAGAGGAGTTGAGTGTGACATCTAGGCAGCGTGCTTGTGCTGGGTGTATGACAGAACTTCCAACAGTGTATGGGCACAAGGGGTTGGTTTTATTACACAGAAAAGTAAAAAATGTGCCTTACAGTAGCAATTGCCTCGGAATACTGTGCATTGAATTTAGGTTAAAGACACACTAGCACCACCTATCATTAATGCAAAGTACTACGGTAGCCACTTGGTAGCCGCGGCTCAGCCATGGTCACGGGCACAACATGGAAAGGAATATCATGGAATTGCACTTGGTTTCGTGCAGTTATTTGATCAGTACGTCTTGCTACATCTGTACAGAAATAACCTGGGCTTTTTTTATTCTCCCTTAGATATGACACCTTACATGCACTGTTTCTTGTTAGTTAATGTAACACACAGAATAACATAAACACAATGGATCCTTATGCAGCGGAGCTTACAATAAATTACTTTAAGTGTTTTTTTTGTCACATCACTCTTTTGAATTAAATTAGACAGAAAATATAATTCAAGTTGCCTGACCTAAATTATGCTATGCTTAGATATGTGGTTACATCAAAAAACAAATCCGCCACCATTCAAAACCCTTATTTTGACACTGTGAGCTTTTTCATTTATGTCTTTCAGTCTTCACATGCTGTAGTTGTCACACTGTGTTTTAATTGCCCCAGATAACCTAGTGTAGATGGCTTTCATTTTGTACTCATTAAAAGATTGCCACATTTTATCTTGAATGATTCTGAAGTGAAAAGATTAAAACAACATTGATCTTCTAGTTTTATAAAGTCTGTTTGTTCTGCCAGCTAAACCTTGCTCTGTTCAAACCCTTTATTGCCAGAGGGCCCAGTAAAGCACACTCCTACAGAACTAAGTGTATTAAAACAATGATTTCCAGCAGGATTTTCAGCTATTATGTTTAAAGTAGTATTGCATTAAGAATAAAAGAAAATGGAATGACATAGGTCGTTTAGGGAACCTCTTGTATGCTTCTGTCTCTTTATGTTAACAATATGTCAAGAGAATGGTGGAAGATCTCAAGAACAGGCTGGATTGATTTACTTTACGGGCCCTTCTACCCAGCCTAATTATTGCATTACAAATGGCAATTCTTTCACCCCTTTAAAGGAGCACTTTGATTTGTGTCTAAAATGCAGGTGCCAAGGCCTGATAAGTGCATGTCAACTTGCTGCCTTCATCACATAATCAAACTGTAGAAAACAGTCATGCACACAAGGGAAATTATGCTTATTTTTGTACAGAACTATAAACTGATAAAGTGATAATGCCACTGTGAATAATGCATTTCTTTGCCATGCACTAACTGCTATAGGTGTCTGTAATGGAAAATGAATAATTAAAATCTGGTAATTGATTATTTTCTGGATACAATCCACAACTGCTCAACCTGTTTGTTAGGAATGGAGTCAAAATTAATTTTATTACTTAACATGCATAATTTACAAATGCAAGATACTTTCAACATGCTGTAAGCTCACTAAACAGAAACTTGCACATTAGAAACGATTTAACACAGGAAAGATATGTACAAAATAATAAAAACTATTTATTGAACGGCAGAATGCTGACAAAAAAAGAAACTCATTGCTTTGCAATCAAGATTTAGTAGATCAATTCACTATTCAGCTATCCGTAGATACAGAAGGTGCAAACATAATTTAGAAATGAAAAATATCTGTTTTAGCAAACTTACACTCAAAAATATTGATGAGATCATTATCACCTAACACGCATACTTCAAAGACTTGGCATGTCTCTAAACAGCAATAAACCTTAAACTGTGTGGATTGAGAAAATATTGCACAAAATCTATTGAATTCAACCTGATCTGCACTACCGCAGTTTAACCACACAGTCTGGTCCATCACAGGTCCAGGCATGCTATAGGCCTTATTGACGTACCAGATACGAAATGCTTGTTTTCCACGGGCTGATCAGGCAGCCCACTGCAACAGAGTGGTTGGCATTCGGCACAATGGAAACGGAAGTGGAGCCCAGACCAATTGGGATTTCTGTCAGCTGGGGTCACGTGATGTTCTAGTACCACCATATCTCTTACTCTGGAAAGGTTAATGAATAACTCCCTTAGCCACTATTCTAACTTTGTATCTATATTATAGATTATATTGTGTAATGGTTTTTTATTCATGGATTTGATTAAAACCTCAAATAATAAAATGAGTTAGGGAATTGTATGCAACACATATACACGATAATAGTTTACATCAAGCTGCTTGATACATGTTCTCAAGTACACCACCAGTCTTGAAATCCAAGTAGTCCCAAGAGACAGCAACAATACAATCTGAAAAATGGCATACATAGCCTCATAATTTACTAATTAAATACCTAATGAATAGAAGTTTTTTTCCCAACATATTCCAAACTTAGATGAACACTACGAATATTAAATAACTTGATATTGGCTGCATACCAGGGAATAAATAATCCAAGGCTTTTACTTCTGTAGAGGCAACACCTTGCAAAATACAATACAAAACCATGTCAGCAACTTCTCTTTAGTTAAACTCTCTGAAACGTCAGTACTATTTGTCCAAATACTTGGTGCCCCTTCATCATCCTAAAAAAAAAATTGATTCAAAGAACACAAAAAGTATTGTTTGGAATATTTAATTGCAAAAGGTCACAAATTGCAAATAATTGCATTTAAGACCTCTTCATTATTATAAAGGATATACTTTGGGCATTATGTATATATATATATATCAAACAAAACGTAATCGCTCGTTCAATACATCCAATGATAAAAATGATAACAAATATATACTGTATTATAACCCACGAGTGCTTTCGTTATTGGGGTTCTTTTCTTCGAAGTTCGCTATCATTTTTTACCCCAGATTGTAGCACCATTATACCATTTATTGGTCATTAGAGCTGTTGCAAGGGTCTTCACCCTACCCCATCCCCCTTCAGTACTTTAAAACCCACTGTAAGTTAGATAATAAAGACCATATAGTATTATAATGAATAAAGATAATTGACTAAATATACTCATATAAACAGATGTGAAGGTGCTGTATAAAAAATAAAATTATTAATAAAATATTAAATAATTGAGATTATAATCACAATTCAATATAGTGTCCACATAAATGTCCGTGAAAGATAAAAAATATATGTATATACGGGGCCGTGACTTCTCCGCAGCTTCTCAAAGGATGAGCCACATCCACAGTAATATCTAGTAGAAAAAAGAGAAGAGAGGCATGTGCCACATAGCATAAATCTGTGCAAAATGTATTCTCAAAAATCGTATAGTATCATAAAATAGCACACTCACAAGTGTAGCTATTGTAGTATCAAAGCATTTAGGGTCTGTCAATCCATATGAGATGAAACTCATTTGGAACAGCTAATGGAACAGCTAATGGAACAGCTAATGGAACAGCTAATGGAACAGCTCATGTCACAATCAGGAATCTTCCCTACAAAACTCCAAAAAGGAGTATATATACTGTGTATATATATATATACAGTTAGGTCCAGAAATAATTGGACACTGATACAAGTTTTGTTATTTTGGCTGTGTACCAAAATAAATTCAAGTTACTGTTAAATAATGAATAGAGGCTTAAAGTGCAGTCTATCAGCTTTAATTTGAGTTTATTCACATTCACATTGGAGGAAGGGTTTAGGAATTACATCTCTTTAATATGTAGCCCCCTCTTTTTCAAGGGACCAAAAGTAATTGGACAATTGACTCAAAAGCAGTTTCATGGACAGGTGTGGGCTATTCCTTCGTTATTTCATCATCAACTAAGAAGGTAAAAGGTCTGGAGTTGATTCCAGGTGTGGCATTCGCATTTGGAAGCTGTTGATGTGAACCCACAACATGCGGTCAAAGGAGCTCTCAATGTAAGTGAAACAGGGCATACTTAGGCTACAAAAAAAGAAAATCCATCACAGAGATAGCAGGAACATTAGGAGTGGTCAAATCAACAGTTTGGTACATTCTGAGAAAAAAAAGAATGCACTGGTGAGCTCTGCAACAGAAAAAGGCCTGGATGCCAACGGAAGACAACAGTGGTGGATGATCATAGGATCCTTTCCATGGTAAAGAAAACCCCCTTCACAACATCCAGCCAAGTGAAGAACACTTTCCAGGAGGTAGGCTTATCATATCCAATTTACTATAAAAAGAAGACTTTACAAGAGCAAATACAGAGGGTTCACCACAAGGTGCAAACCATTCATAAACCTCAAGAATAGAAAGGCCAGATTAGACTTTGCCAAACAATATCTAAAAAAGCCAGCCCAGTTTTGGAACAGCATTCTTTGGACAGATGAAACTAAGATAAAACTCTACCAGAATGATGGGGAAAAAAAAGTATGGAGAAGACTTGGAACGGCTCATGATCCGAAGCTTACCACATCATCTGTAAAGCACAGTGGAGGCAGTGTGATGGCATGGGCATGCATGGCTTCCAATGGCACTGGGTCACTAGTGTTTATTGATGATGTGACAGAAGACAGAAGCAGCCGGATGAATTCTGTAGTGTATAGGGATATATTGTCTGCTCAGATTCAGCCAAATTCAGCGAAGTTGATTAGACGGCGCTTCACTTTACAGATGGACAATGACCCAAAACATACTGCGAAAGCAACCCAGGAGATTTTTAAGGTAAAGAAGTGGAATATTCTGCAATGGCCGAGTTAATCACCTGATCTCAACCCGATTGCGCATGCATTTCACTTGCTGAAGACAAAACTTAAGGCAGAAAGAGCCATGAACAAACAACAACTGAAGACAGTTGCAGTAAAGGCCTGGCAAAGCATCACAAAGTAGGAAACCCAGCGTTTGGTGATGTCCATGCGTTCCAGACTTCAAGTCTGCAAATGATTCTCGACAAAGTATTAAAAATGAACATTTTATTTATAATTGTGTTAATTTGTCTAATTACATTTGAGCCCCTGAAACAAAAGGACTGTGTATGAAAATGGTTGCAATTCCTAAACGTTTCATACGATATTTTTGTTCAACCCCTTGAATTAAAGCTGAAAGTCTGCACTTCTATTGCATCTCGGTTGTTTCATTTCAAATCCATTGTGGTGGCGTACAGAGCCAAAATTATGAAAATTGTGTCAGTGTCCAATTATTTCCGGACCTAACTATATATATATATATACAGTGCTTCCATTGCAGCAAGGGATTCCTGGAAATGACATGCAAATGAGCACACCATGTCACCTTTTGCCTGAAAAACCATTGTTACATAGAGCCCATATAAGTTAATGCTCGCTGTTAACACAGCTTTAAAGCACAGTATGTGAATCAGATGAATAGCCAGAGAAACCATTCATAAACATGTTTCAACCTTAATGGGTATCATCAGTGTGAAGTTGGTTGTACTGCTGGCTTTGCAATTTTCAAGGCTGTAGGGTTTACCATCACTTTTTAAGTTATGGTGGGTGAAAAAGGCAACAAGAAACCTCCACCGTATTGCATATAGCAAATAAAAAGATCACTTGTGAGCACATTCACATGTCTTAGGCAGGTCTGCAACCCTGCCTTTCACCATTATCACCCATAATACAGTGCTTCCACTGCAGCAAGGGATTCTGGTAAATGACATGCAAATGAGCACACCGTGTCACCTTTTGCCTGAAAAACCATTGTTACATGGGGCCATAATTTAAAACATGATGGTAAACCCTACAGCCTTGAAAATTGCAAAGCCAGCAGTACAACCAACTTCACACTGATGATACCCATTAAGGTTTAAATATGTCTGTTAATGGTTTCTATGGCTTTGCATCTGATTCCCATGCTGTGCTTTAAAGCTGTGCTTTAAAGCTGTGTTAACAGCGAGCATTAACATATATGGGCTACATGTAAAATATATATATATATATATATATATATATATATATATATATGTTCCAATTGCACAGCCTGTAAAATCAATTCAAAGATGATAATAATTTTCAAAACTTCCACTTCTTTGCTGCATACGTCTATAGTGGATGCTCCGCTCACAATCAAGCATGATCTTCAAAATGGCAAAAAGACACAGCACACCAGCAGTGAATGGCAAATGGTGTAATATAAAAACACTCAAACATGAACTTAAATGTAAGAAAATAAAAGTGGGCTCCAAGATGTCCAAGTGAAAGCTGAAGGTGCAATGATGGCATGCTTTTGGCATCTAGTGCACCAGGTCCCTGAACAGACTACTCGCAGCACCTGGGGGCAGTGGAGACCACAACAAACAGCACAATAGCTGATCCACTGATAGAGCTTCTCACATGCTGCAGAATATGGATGCTCGGCAAGCAGCACTAGCGATTCAGACCGCCAAATAGCTGAGCAGGTCAACAGCTGATATCTGAATGTGCCGTCTCCACGCAGTAACACGGGAACGCTTGGCTGACAGCAACCACGACCTAGACTGCCAAACAGCTAAGCAGCTTAACAGCTGATTGCTGGGTTCAGAGGTGTGCGGATACTTGCGTGATGAGATATATAGAAAAAGTTATGTATATATATATATATATATATATACTGTATATAAAAATATATACACAAAAGAAGAAAAAATACCAGTGCTGTAACTTTTGTTATTGTGAAATGTGTATATCCGAGCTCCCCCCCCTCGCTTACATCCATTGCGGGGAGGGAGACTGCAGGACTAGGGAACCGGTGGAGCCCTGCGGAGGACCGGGTATGCAGGGCGCCGCCATTTTGATCTCTGGGCATGCATTGTGCGATATGCGCGCATACGCAGTAGATGTAGAGTGTGGTGGCCATTACAGAGTCTCTGCAAGGAACTACACATCTCCAGATCCTTAGGGCTGCACATCATGCACATGAGGCAGGGGAGCCAATAGGGCTTAGGGATCGACGCCAGGAGTAGGAGTTGAGTTTGGCACGAAGGAGAGCCGTGTCAGTCAGGAGCAGGATGGCAAGGGGTGAGGACATGTTCAGGGTCCCAGTAGCCCCTGAACTAGGTCAGGTGTCTCCTGCAGGTCCCAGCTAGGCCCAGAGCCCCGTTCAGTTTGTGCACTGTTGGGAAGGCCCCAGATAGGGACACTTCCCAATATAACTTAGTGTGATTAGTACCACGGTGACCGGATGGCCACGCGTAATCTGCGGCCTGCAACCTGGGACCAGACAACAGTCTATCATCAGAGACGGTAAGGGACACCCTCTAGCTGGAGCTCCCTCAAGAGGATGATGCCTCCGGTGAGGAGAGTGAGAGGATCAGACTGACCCTGCGTCTTGCGATCAAAGTGTGGTTCTGCAGATCCACCATTTCCAAGTTGGCCTAGTCTGGCCTAAGACCAGGAAGGCACCCACATGCACCAATGTCTCACATAGGGGTAGCGCTACTCCACATACACTTTGGGTGGGCCTGGCTCTGTGGACAACGGGGTGGTTAGGTGATATGGGCAACCTCAGTACTTTGGGGTTCCACCGGGGTGGTGTGTATTGTGGGGGTATTGTATTGTGGGGGCATTGTATGGTTATTTTTTAATCTAGTTATATGTGTCAGTAAATATAATTTAGTCATACCCGTGTGTGTATCCTTATTCACTGACTGTATTGGTTCCCGTTAGGGGTTATCCTGCAGTGCCAGCATCCCTCCAAGGTGGAGGTGCTGCATCCAGAAAAAAAGCGATCACCCCAGGCTCCCAGTGTTGGAGGATTAGGCTTCCTTTACGCCAGACAGGTAATCAGCACGCGTTGTTCCCTTAGTCATTGGGGAAGGGGGCTACATGTGTAATAGACAATTTGTGGTTAAAGTGAGTGAAGTGTGTGGTAAATAATCACTTAAATATCAATTATTAACACACTAAAATAGCAAATATAAATTGGGTAATGTGAATATATTAATACATAAACATGATAAATCACCTTTGCAATCAATATGTGATATAATATGTGCCAACTAAATATGATATTATTGTAAAATCGCAGCTGCTTTCAAAGAAACAAGGTTCTTAATAAACAAGGTTCTTAATAAATTGCAAAAAGAAAGCCAATAATGTGTTTAAAAGTGTGTAATTAATAACAGATTGAAACACTCAAATATTGATTATATGAAAAAGTAATAGTGTGTATAATACACACTGGAACACAATGCATACATTGAAGTGCAGATAATCTATGTCCAAGTCCTGTGGATTCTTGCCATAGTTAAAGATGCAATAGTGTGTTTGCCACTCTATTCACCTGTCTTACAAAGGGATCAACCTCCTATTCCTTGTAGGAATACTCTGCAGATTCTCCACCATAGAAATTGAACAAACAGTACCTTGCCTCGCATGTAGCATGTGCATGGTATAAGTACACTGCTACTAGCTCCAAGCAAAAACCTCTTGTGTCCTGTGTTGAAGCCTCATCTAGCAGAGCCAGATGAACATCCTCCACAATAAATATGCAAAGACTAATAGGAATAGCTACGGTAGTTTTAGCAAAGGATGTTTTAACTCTGTCTCTCACTCACAGATGATAATTTGGCCATTCGTCTCTCCGATCTCTGCTCAGTTGATCAAAACAGTAAACTACAAGCACAGATGATAGAAATAGATCTGAAGGAGGTCTCAGCAATCAAACTTGGACACTTCAAGACAAACAGGTCCCAGAATCACCCAATGAATTTTGTTACATCTCTACGACTTCCTCAGGGCTATAAACAGCATTGAATCATGGGAGTATTTAAGTCCAAACAGTTGCCAGGGTAACCAATAGTTCTGTTGATTCTTAAAGCAACCCTATCCCAAGATGGACAAAAGTGGGGGGGGGGGGGAGCTGTATAACTACATCCTATATCAAATCATTATACAGAAGTGTTAAAGCTATTATGCTGATACATAATATTCAATAAAAACATTAACATTTTAATGACAAATATCAAAAATGATATTAATAAAATGGTGATGAGCCTTTTGGATGATGATATTTCAGATTTGGGAAATTATACACCCAATTTGAAAACTCAATTTTATAAAATGGAAAATCTTTTTAAAATAGAGATGAGACAGTGGTGGCACATGCTCTCTCTAAAGTATATAGATAACAAAAGAATTCCAAGTGGTTTGAGTTTTTTAAAAAGAGCCAACATTTGATGCAGATGAGAATTTTTCTAGGAGGTGGAATGAAACCCTTGATAAATGTTCATTCGCCCTTATGGAACTTTTAGTTAATTTTAGGCAAAACAAAGTTAAAGGCATTGTAGCTGATATTTAGGCTCTACAGGAATATCTCAAACCTCAAATGTGCTCTCCTATCAAAAAGGCTAAGATAAAATAATAATTTCATAAAAAAGGGTATTTTGTTAAACCCTTTGGCCAAAGCATTTGTAAGACTGCATGCCACGTCAAGGCATACCCGTTAATAATGCAGGTACCTACAATATATACTGTGTATATATATAACGGCTAAATATAACGGCTATATATATATATATATATATATATATATATATATATATATATATATATATATATATATACATGTAGAGGTATCAGTACCGTGTTAGCCGAGCTTCAATAATCAAAAAATAAATAGATGATACCGTTCTGTGGCTAACGAAATGCTTTTATTTGTGCGAGCTTTCGAGATACACTGATCTCTTCTTCCGGCGATGTTACAATGAATGAAGCAAGGATTTATTTTTTGATTATATATATATATATATTCATTGTAACATCGCCGGAAGAAGAGATCAGTGTATCTCGAAAGCTCGCACAAATAAAAGCATTTCGTTAGCCACAGAACGGTATCATCTATTTATCTTTTGATTATTGAAGCTCGGCTAACACGGTACTGATACCTCTACATGAATATATATATATATATATATATATATATATATATATAAATATATATATAATAGTTGTCCCATGGACTGGTGAAAAAAGTGTAAAAGCCCTGAAGGGGTTAAATAAAGCATGAGCTTATGTGAGTAGTGCAATTAAAATCTGGCTAAAGCCAGTATCATACTTACCTTTACTATAGAGGTAAACTGGGTGCACAAATTCCCTGGTGTGAATATAATAAAACTTACACATAGTGTAGCACCAACAATATAGTTTGTTCAAATGTAATTAATCAATTTTATATAATTAAAAATCAAATTAATATTATAAAGTCAAACATAAGAATATTAATTAATCACACTTATTCAAACATAATTATTAGAACTATAGTTGAATGAAAAAAAATCTTAGCCGACAAATAATCCACTCTATAAATGTGGAACTCGTGGATGAATCTCTAACAAGACAAACAAAACATAAAACATAGATAAACCAGTCCCAGTGAATGAAGTCCAATTTAAAAAATCAGTAGAATAAAAGATGGAGCTGAGGGATCCAGGCAGCTCACCAGGATGAATCATATCCAGACAGGGCCGTTTTAAGACCTTTGTAGGCCCTAGGCACTTTTATTTCTGGAGGCCTGTGTGTCTGATATTTTTACTCATTTTTATGCTAATTTCATCGTTTGCTTGTTTCTTTAGATACTAGCGATATTTGGCATCAATACTTTTGTTTTGATATTTAAAGGTATCGATACTTTGAAGGCATTTTAAATTAAAATGTTCTGTTTTCTCTTATTTTGTGATTTTTTTTGTTTAGGTATTTTTTCAAGTGAAATATTGTAGGCCCTAAAAGGTTGTAGGCTCTAGGCACTGTGCCTAGTCGGCCTAATGTATAAAGCGGCCCTGCATCCAGATTTAACCTAAGAAAAGAACAGAGCGCACGCCACACAGCATATAAAAGTACTTAATAAAGGGAAAGGAGGTATGGAAGGAGGGGGGAGGCACATTTACAACAGGAAAATGTTAAAATAGCGTTTGTGAATTCATAATATCACCACCAGCATGTCCGCTTCTACAGATCCGTCCTCAGAGAAAAACCCACAACGCGGGATTGATCAGCTGGGCACTGTATCAAAAGCGGGAGCAGAGCAGCTTGAGTCCTCCTGCAGGGAATTAATGCAGAAGTCCTAACGGTTTTTGAAGTGCTCTGAGTCTGGTCCGACCCCACCAGACTCTGCGTGATGACGTAATCGTCAGGTCCTTACGAGCTTCGTCACTACCCTGTGACTTTTTCAAACGCTGTAGGTTTTTCTCTGAGGACTGATCTCTGGAAGCGGACACGCTGGTGGTGAAATTATGAATTCACAATTGCTATTTTAACACTTTCCTATTGTAAGTGTGCCTCCTCCCCCCAGCTTTCCATCCCCACTTTCCCTTTATTACAAAATTGCATACGCTATGGGGCTGTTCTTTTCTTTTCATACATTTACATAGTGCCGGGTCAGAAACTCTATGTCAGCGGAAAGTTACAGTGTCTGCTGTTGTCATCAGGGTTTAAACATCTGCTAGCAGCAGTTTTCAGTGGTAATCAGTTAGCCTGAGCTGCAGGGTTTTTAAGGCAAACATGAAACAAAACGGCTACAAACGCAACGATACTACTGAAAGTATGATATATATGTTATAAATTCAATAATGCAACAAAAGGGAGTAAAATAGGATAGTAGGCACTATATATGTGAGGTAATGTTGGGGTGACTAACAGGGTAAGTGTCTGCAAGTACCTGAACAAGGAAGCCTTGAAATTAAAGTTGTAATCTCCCTGGCAAGTCAGCTGCAGCACCCACTATTGACTCATATTCAGTTAGTATATGCGGTGTAAAGTATGCAATAGTACTCACTAGAATTCACCGTTCCCCGTTCCTCATGGTCATGCAAAAATACCGAAGATATTCAGCGTCCCTTGGCAGCGTCTCTCCGATCCACGTAAGCTCCAATTCCAAAAAGATCAGAAGAACAGCCATTCCTTGAAGACGCAGAGTTCTGCCTCTTCAAGGAATGGCTGTTCTGATCTTTTTTTGAATTGGGGTTTTTAAGGCAGCCTGAGACTACAGCCAGTGTCTCACACAGAGGTCTCAGAGAAGGCTGTCTACATGGAGTCCTGAGACATAGGAAGTCTACCTTGGCAGGGACTGTTCTATTACTTCTTTACACCGGTGAGGGTAAGGACTATCCTGTGATCATACAGCATACAGCGCTCCATACATTTTAAAGTGAAACTTCTATGCTGGCACCTACAAAAAATTCGCTTGCACAAATTATCTTCATGGTGACAGAAGTAGAGTGATGGAAGTGATGTCATTGTGGGCAAAAGAGGCCATTGGCACACGTTATTGTGGACAAAAGAGTCTTTTGCATGCACAGCAGTCGCCTTCTCGGCACGCATGCCTCAAATAAACTAATAAGGTTCGTTTTCATGGCCTATCCTACATAAATCCATGCTAACTATTATCATTAATGTTGTTTCCCATGATGTATTCCAGAATCATATCCTGTACTAAACCTTCAAGTAGCTTCACCAATATTTATGCCAGGCTTACAGGTCTGTAATTCCACGGTTGTGAGCTAACTACCTTTTAAAACATAGGCACCATCTGCTTTACGCCAATCTTGTGGTTCTGAGCGTGGGGAAATGGAGTTCTAGAATATTAAATGTAATAGTTTGACTATTACTGAACTGTATTCCTTAAGAACTCTTGGATGTATGCCATCTGGGACATGTGCCCTATTTACTTTAATTTGATACATTTTATAAACATAAATATTGAACTTCTTCCTCAGTTAACCAATTGATCATTAATATAGAGGTTGTAGCTTCCTCCTCTGACACTACTTTTGCAATTTATTCTTCCCTGGTAAATACAGAGGCAAAGAATTGTTTAATACCTCTGCTTTTTCCTTATCTCCAATAATTTGCCTGCCCATCGCACACTGAAAGGGTCCTATATTTTTGTTTCTATTTTTTTTAATTAAGGTACTTAAAATAACTTTTTAGGGTTGATCTTATATTCTATTGCAATCATTTTTAATTATACATTTTTACTAATTTGATTGCCTTCGCAACTTTTGTTACATTTCTTATAATTCTGATATGATGCCTTGTCTCTTTGGACTTTAAGAATCTAAATACCTGTCTCCTATTTTCCATTTCCTTCCCTACCTGTTTATTTAGCCACATTGGTTTACACTTATTTCTTTTATATTTATTACCCAAGAGCATACACTGATAAGTGTTATTTTCTAACAATGTTTTAAAGATTGCCCATTTATCTTCTACATATTTCCTGCAAAAACATAATCCCAATTTATTTATTGTAGATTAGTCCTCAGTTTATTAAAATATCTGCCTTTCTAAAGTTTAAAGTTTTTGTTGAACCCAAGTATTGTGGTTTTTGATCATTTATTTCAAATGAGACCATGTTATGATCACTGTTACCCAAATGTTCCTGTACTTGAATATTTTTTTATTATTTCTACATTGTTTAATATTACCATATCAAGTATTGCCCCTCTTCTGGTAAGTTCCTTACTAATTTGGGTCATGTACAGTAATTGTATTTAAGCACCCCCAAAACCTGTTTCCTTTTGCTGTAATGCTAATCTCATTGCCCCAGTCTATGTGTAGATAACTAAAATCACCCATAGTGCAAACATGACCTAGTTTAATGCCTTCTCCATTTGCAAGAAAGTGTGTTAGAATGCTCAAATACCCCGCTAAAAATAAGTATTCAGTCCCAAAACATTGGGAGGTGTATACCATAAAGTGAGTAAATCCTGTTAAAGGTATTTAAGCCATGATTCCCTGAAAACTGAGAGTGAATGAGGGACTCACCACAGACAATTTCATTGGGGGCTAGTAAGGCATAATAGCCCAATTACTCACGGACACCTCCTTGTAGTGGATATGTGCTGCTGCTGATTGATCCAGAGTAAAGCGAAAGAATAGAGCACCATCGATGACTGGAGTCAGGAGGGGATGCAAGTAACAAATTCTTTATTCGAGTAAAAGCACAGGAACCAGTGTTCCTGTGCTTTTACTCCAATAAAGAATTTGTTACTTGGATCCCCTCCTGACTCCAGTCATCGATGGTGCTCTATTCTTTCGCTTTACTTTTCTCCATTTGCAAAAGTATTTTGGCTTCCTCTATCTCACAGATACCTGTATTTGGTGATTTTTGTATATCTCTACAAACATTTTCTTTGTACTTTTATCTCTGCTGCTAATTTCTAACCACAAGGTTTCTACATTTTCATCCTTCATAAACAACTTTCCTTATTATAGGTTTTAGATCAAGTTTAACATATAAACATACTCCACCTCATCTACTATTTGCTCAATCCTTCAGATAAAGGGATAACCCTTGTTTAATGACAGTATGTTTCAGTAATGTCAATGAAATCATACTGCTCCCTTGTAATTATTACTGTAATTCAAGGTCACCCATTTTATCTGTCAGGCTTCTTGCATTACCAAGCATGCATTTGATTTTTCCGGTCTGTACTTTTATCTTATCTTCTCCTGACGTTCTACTCAAATTGGATTTAGTCTTTAAAGTTTGTGTTCTTGAAGTAGATTTATTCTGAAGCCAGACTTAACTAATATTACAAGGGCAAATATACAAACATTGAGCACATGAAGCTATCATATCAAAGAAACTGTCCCCTCAAAATTAGTTCTAAACAGACTTAGATACAAATAAGAACAAACAAGCACTAGCAGATATGAAAGGAAATGAGAGCCCTGCTCATGAGAGCTCACAATCTAGAGGGAATAAAGAGAAAAGTTGAAAGAAAAGGTAAAGTGTCTGCTCATTGTGGGATGGAGTATGCATCAGAATGGAGAATTGTAATGCCACACAGCTGATCCCATTAAGGTTTGAGGGTGTGGATGTTAGGAGGCTTGAGATAATGTGGAGATTGATCCAGTCACAAACTGGTCCCAGTAGGGTTGGAGGTATGGGGTGAGGATGTTAGGGATATGTCAGACTTCCTTGAAAAGGTGAGTTTTCAGGGATTTTTAAAAAGTGCAGAAGCTGAGGTAGAGTCTGATGGTTCATGGTATGAAATTCCAGAGAGAGGGTGCAGCATGGGAGAAGTCTTGTAGGGGGAATGAGAAGAAGTAATAAGAACACACAAATGTGAAGGGCAGAACAAAGGGGGAGTTTAGAGATATATTTGGGGATAAGGGCTGACATGCAAAGAGTGGCAGCATAGTTGAAAGCTGGGGTTTAAATGTGATTATAGAGGATATGGGAAGCCAGTGTAGGGATTTGCATAGTGGAGCAGTGGAAATGGAGCAGTGAATGAGGTTGATGAGTCTGGCAGCAGCATTTTGAATGGATTGGAGTTGAACAGGTGGACAAGGGAAATGCCAACTAGAAGATGGTGAGTTAGGATTGTACAGTAGCTGCATCCTGAGTGGGAAAAGTGCATATCCTGGTGATATTTCAAAGGTGGAGATGGCAGGACTTGGTGAGGGACTGAATGTGAGCTATGAAGGAAAGTCAAATATGAACTCTAGACGGCGGATTTGGGGTGTTGGTGAGATTGTGGTATTATTGAGAGTGATGGAGAGTTTAGGTGTAAGAGTGGCTGTGGGAGGGGGAAAGAGTATTAGTTATGTTTTGGACATGTTAAGCTTTAGGTAATGGTGGCACATGCAGGAGCTGATTTCAGCGAGACAATTGGTGACGGGTCAAGAGAGAGGGGGAGAGGCAAATGTGGGTGTCAATGGCAAACAGATTATTCTGAAAGCCAAAATATTATATTACTGTAGTTCACTAAGATAAGAGGTGTAGAGTGGGAAAGGTAGAGGACCAAAGACAGAGCTTTGAGGGACCCCAGCATAAAGGAGTGAAGAGGAGGAAACACTGAAGGAGTGGTTTTATAGGTCTGACATGGACCTGGAGAAGGCTATGTCATAGAGGCCAATGTAGTTGAGAGTGTGCCAGAGAAGGGAGTGATCAATAGGACTGAAGACAGCAGAGAGATCTTACAGAATTAGTAAGGAGAAGTAACCCTTATACATAACTGTTAGTATGTCATTGACCACTTTTGTTAATGCTTTGTAAAGACTTAAACATGGAGTTGAAGGAGATAAAGTGACTCAAGCTGTTTTACTACCAGTTGCTCAAGTAGGTTGGAGATAAAAGGGGAAAAGAGATATGGGAGAAGGTAGAAAGAGAGAGGCTGGGTCAAGAGAGGATTTTTTTTTAGAATGGGAAGGTGCCAGAGGTGAATGAAGAAATGTCATGTTTGATTGATTTAATCTTGTCTGGGAATTAGGTGTCAAGATGTTGGGAATAGATGCAAATTGTGTTTGCGGATTTGGATACACCTTCGATCAGCTGGTTCCTTTGGTCCACGGATTTACGCAGATCAGTCTCAAAAATGGTGATTCACCTTTTTTTTTTTTTTTTTTTTTTAACACCGACAATCTATCCGCAGATTGGATTCTTAAAATCCACCAGTGGATTGTATTCAATGACGGTTTTGGATTAATCCGTACAGATTGAAACTATAACAATCTGTTGGCATATTTTACGCCACGAAGCAGATTTTGAATGGCAAACTCAGAAAATTCCAGGAAATGAATTTGGACTCTTTTGTCCATCTCTAGTCTTGGGCCATGAAGGTAGAAGGGGCACAGTTGTAGTTGGGCAGAAAAGGGAGTTAAAGTTGGCAAATAGGCATTGAGGGTTAGAGAGTTAGTATGCGTGAAGAAAAGTGTTTAGTTGGCAGGGGAAAGGGTAATGTTATAGGAGGCGATTATTAATTAAAAGTGGACACCATTTACTTTACTGTAGCTCATAATTTCCTCCAGTATTGCTCAGCAGTGCATGAACACTTTTGGAGGTAGCAGGTAAAGTGTGTGTGCCATGGTTGTGGCTTAAATTGTCGCTGGCAATATTTTATGACAGGAGCCATCTGGTCCAAGGCTGATAAAAGTTTACTATTGTATAAAGAGGTTGCTAGGTTGGTGCATAAAAGGGTAGAGATATGAGAGAGAAGAGGGGGCAAAGATGTTCAAAATTGGAATGGGTCTAGAACAGGTTTCTGTATGTTCATGTGGAAGTAAGTTTTGTGGAGTGTGCAGACTGTAGAGTGAAGCTAAAGGTTAATGATTTATGATCAGAGAGGGGAGGCCATGTTTGAGGAGTTAGAGACTTAGCAAAAGTGGGAGAAAACAAGGTCAAGCGTGTGTCCATTGCAATGAGTAGGTCCATTTGCAGACACCATAAAAATATAAAAGAAAAGAAAATGGACAGCTGAAGTGGCATTGACAATAGGTGTGTCAAAAGAGAGGAAGTGAGGAAGCCAGACAGCAAAGTTGTCACTAAATTGAGACGTAGGACAAAGGGAACAATAGAATATATGATGCAAGATGGCTACAGGGGTTTTGAGATAAGAAGCCACAAAGTCATACCCAGATAACTTTTTATTAACCCATGGGAGAGAGTTGCACACGACAGCCATATTAATTTCCTAAATGGAAAAAACAAGTAGTAAATACTGAGGTAAATTCAGGGAGTAGGGATCATTGTCGATATGAAGCATTGGTATTTTAGTTGTGCAATAATCAGCTATACAGTATATAAAGCATGCTGCTGCAGACCAAAAATGTTTGTAATGCAGCTATTGTACCATGGCTGTTTTATGTCTCTTAGGTAATGTCTACTTTCAATGCCCTGCAGGAATGTTTACAGTTCAAAGAAGAGGAATTATCAACAGAATTCATATTTATATTTTCATATATTATGTTACTCTCCTTTATCTGCAGAAAAGGTATGGTGAATTCACTCCAACAAAACTGTGGACATAGATGGATACCTTCTATTGCCCATAACTATTAAGGAAGTGTCTCAGTAGCAGGCAAAGTGGCTTGGAGCTATACAGTATACCCAGCTGAAAACTGCGTTTTTGCCATTAAATTGATGATAAGACAGACATTTTTAACATGTGTCAATGACTGAAAGTGCTTTTCATTGATTTTGAATGCTTTAGTGTTACATGCTTTAGCTTATGACTTCGGGGTTAGCTATCAAGGTGTAATGGAGGAGTATCTCAATGCATTAAATTCTGAGTCTTCAGATGTACAGTAGCGCGTGACATTGCTCCCTCAGATAGCACAACATATCTCATATCTCATAGTTGCATGTCACAACATATTGCACATAACACACCAGAGAGACAATAAAGCCTGCTACAGTACCTCAATGTCATTTTTTACTTTTTTTTTTTAGCATAAAGAAACTTTTCACATCTGAAGTAGCACAAAAATTCTGACAAACGATCCATAGCAGTTTAAGACACTGTGGGTTAGATTAATAAAACTCTGATAAGTGCCATTGACGTGAATGACAGTTTTCTCCTGCACACGTACTGTATCACCCATATCAGAGTTTTATGATTCTAATCCCATGTTGTACAGTAAGTGCTAAGATTAAAGATGTCATATGCATATTTTTCCTAGTTTACTTTATAAAATATTGTAACCTTTTTAAAATCAATTTGTGGATCAGTAAAATGCACAAGTGATATTTGCTTATTGACTCATGGGGGTCAAAAGAATGCATACCTTTTGTTTTCGGTTTTTGCCAAATTATGTCCAATCAGCAAAACAATAGCACAATAGATTTTTCAATTGAATTTTTACTTTTTTTACTGAGAAACATAGAATTTCTTGGAAAATAAGAGCCACTTGACTCACCTAGTCTCAACCCTTTTCTATTCATATTAATATTAAGACCCTATTTAATCCTTGACTTTATTTCATATTTAGAATAGCTTTATCTCTATCCTACATCAATCCAGCATTTCTGAATTCCCTTACTGTGGTTGCCTGTAAAGCTCTGTTATGAGGCTATTGCACAAATCCACCACAATTTCCATGAAGAAGTACAAGTAATTCCTCATATTTCTCCTGAGCCTTCCACCCCACAAACTGCATAACATAACTTCTTGTTCTAGCTCTTCTCTCTCTAAAAAGTGCTTTCCTCCTGTACCTTGTTGAAACTTCTTCTGTATTTTAAAGTTTAAATCATATTCCACCTCCCTCTTCTCTACTCTACCTGAATATTGCATACTTTTAGTTTTTCTTGATAAGTATTATTATGTAGACCATGGAATATTTTACCTGCCCTTCTTAGCACCATCTCTAATTTATTTATGCCGTTTTGAGATATGAGACCATATTTTCTAAGCTGTCTTCTACGATAAGACATTTTTTCTGAGCTGGAAGACACCTTATATTTGTAAATGTTGTGCAAACCTGGGTATTGTAGCAACATTTTCACAAAATGATGCAATTTCTGCCAAATTTCATTAAAAAAACAAATTCACATTAACAATGTGATCTGCATATTGGTCATGTTACCTTACAGATTTTGGTCTACTGTCCAGAAACAGCCAAATGTAATCACACAATGATCTCATATTATAGTTATTAAGAAAGGAATAACTTAGAAAATTGTATATCCAGCTCCCCTTTTGAAACTTCACATTGATGGCTGTAGATCGTATTCTCGTAGCTCAAAGTAGTCATTCCGCTTCTAAAGAGCTATTTCTGATCTGATTGGCATGCCTTGCTATTCTGTAAACCCTTCTCAAATGTCCAATTCATGTCTAAAAGGCTCTTTTATAAGCAGTTTCACTCTGGTTCTGCAATTTGATCGGTTTGTCAAGAAAGCCCCCAATTCATATTTGTTTGCTATACCGCGTGTTTTGGCACTCACAACTTTAGAGATATGAGAATAGGCCCCTGTATATCACTTATTTCCAAACACCTTTTTTGTAGATAGACAATACACCCTTTAACGAGAAATAATTTCCTTAGCCGGGAAACTAAATTTGTACCAGTTACTGTGTGCATTAAACAATTAACGCTTTAAAATCAAGACAAGCAGATAATATCCTCTTTCAAATCCCAAAAACATTTCCAACATAATTTCACTTTGTGACTCTGTCATGGGAGACCAGGTTATTTACACCTTTTTAATGGAATCATTAATTGAGCAAAATAAGGTAATGAAATAAATTGTAGTTTATTTGCATAAATTTGCTTACACACAATGAAACACAAAATACAGACAAAAAGACACACTTACTTTGGTACTGGTGTTGAAAACTAGACTTTCCTAGGAGCAGCGTTCTCATTGAGCAAGTTTACCCTGACTGGGACTTAGCCCGGAATCTCCTGGAACCCAAATAAGCATAAAGTTCCACACACGCTACGTTCTCTTCTGAAAACTTGGTCCCTCCTGACCGCGAGTTACTCCAAATCGTCTGGAACTAAAATCGGCATAAAATTCCAGCTGCGTCTGCTACGATCATTTCTGAGAACTTGGGAGCAAAGTGCTTTTAGAGCGTGATATTGCGCTCAGCACGATTCACAGAGCAGTGCTAACAGGCATTTTACGTTCTTAAACGGGCTTTTTTCCTGAAATTTTTCTAAGTCCCACCAAACAAGTACGATCAGTTAAATACGCTGATTTCTGCCCTTCTATGTGATTCTCTAAGCTACGCTAAGAGATTGTTCTTTAAAAACGTGCCTAAAAAAAGGATCAGGACTAAGAAAATTTTCTTTGTTACATTTTTTCAGGCACACCATCCATACAACAGGCCGGCAGATATCCCCAGCTGACCCCGCAGGTGTCCCGGCTAACCCCGCGGGGGTTCCCGAGGGAGGCCGGGGGTCCCACAGGAGGCCGGGGGTCCCGTGGGTGTCCCCGGCTGACCAAGCGGGGGTCCCCGTGGGAGTCTGGGGGTCCCCACGGTTGTCCGGGGGTCCCCGCGGGTCTGTGGTACTAATGTTGTGCCTCCAAAAAAATAAACAATATTTCTAACTAAATATACCCCCCCTCCCCCTAACACATACAATACAGTAATGGGCAAAAATACTATTATCAATATATGGATAATAATGCATTTGCCCATTTT
This sequence comes from Ascaphus truei, assembly GCF_040206685.1. Taxonomy (NCBI): domain Eukaryota; kingdom Metazoa; phylum Chordata; class Amphibia; order Anura; family Ascaphidae; genus Ascaphus; species Ascaphus truei. The sequence goes on from NC_134485.1 coordinate 295,029,414, forward strand.
AAATACATGAATCACAATAAATACAGTAACTACATATTACACTTACCTTTTCCAGGCACCCACGATGAAGGCCGTCTTAATCCTTAATCCTCATCTTCATCCTGTCCATTTCACCTCCTAACCTGCAAAACATAAGAAGAATAAAAATAGCCAATGTAATGTCCCCTAACCCCTTTATCACCTTAGCGGTCATTAAACGCTATAGTCATTAAGGGGTTAACCCATCCTCACCCACCACTCCGGAGGCCTATACACCCTCCCCCACTACCCACCCTGTAAGGCCTTACCACCCACTACCCACAGGGAGGCCTACCCAGCCTGGTTTGGGGACAATACCCACTACCCCCACCCCTGTTAAACACAATAAACAGCACATATTTAATAAATAATGCAAAACCCACCCCCTGTGCCCCCCCAATAAATACCTGATTTATTCTTTTACATAGAGGGTTAATACCCCAGGCCCACGGGAGTCCCCATGCATCAGGTATACTATGCAAATCAATGTTAACAATAAATATTCCAAACAAAATACAATTCAATCCAAACAAGTATACTATTTAAACCAAGCAAGTAAACAGAAATATATTACCATTAATTAATCAAATCCAAAATCAATTACAATCCTATCCAAATCCTATCCAAATCAATTACACAATAACCTATTTCAATCGTTAAACCAAACCATTCATAAAAAAAGTTACCATCAGCCAAAATATAATTACTAAAAATAATCCATTATTAAAAAGCAAGCCAGACCCTGCAATCAAGTACAGCAAAAAGCACCAAAAATTACATGTCTCTACATTAAAAATTACATACACTCATTTGTAAGCATTGCAGCAAAATACATTTTAAAAACAGCAAAACAAGCATTTCCAAAACAATCATTTCTTACCCTGTATGTATATATCGATTTAGACATACATACATACATACAGTGGCAAGAAATGATAATCAAAATATAAAACGATCACATGTAAAAAAAAAACAAAACCTGTAAAAGTTTAAAAAAATACATTTCTTTTGTTTACTTACCATTACTTGACCCACTCACCGACTCCAGTCGCACAGCTTACTCTCGAACCAATCCACGCACAGGAACCCATAAAATAAAAAACCATTACAATCCACGTATCTTCTTTCTTTTATTTGTAATCCTTTCCATCAGTCTTGGGGTGTTCTTTGCTTCTTTACCTTCTTTGGGGTCTTCTTCCGTCTTCTTCCATCTTCTTACGCCACGCCCTTCTTCTCTTGTTAGGAGGGGAGGTCTTCCCTCCTTGCCATCTGGCTTCAAAATGAGACGACATAGGTTTTTATAGGCCTATGACGTCATATTTTCGTCATATGGTTCCCACGGCCCTGATTGGGCCGTGAAAACCATGTGATTTTGCCGGGGAAAAAAATGATGACATCATTTAAAGGAAATGACGCCAGCCAATCAGAATGGCTGAGCTTCATTTGCCTTTAAGATGACATCATCAAAACAAAGTTGGCCGGCGACACATGGTAAGGTAGCCAATCAGAGCGTGAGAACGAAATCCCAACACTGATTGGCTGAAGTAAAGCATCTGTCACATGGTCTACTATGACTCCCGTTTGGTGGGTGATGGTGGGTTAACCCCTTAATGACTATAGCGGTTAATGACCATTAAGGTGATTAAGGGGTTAGGGGACATTACATTGGCTATTTTTATTCTTTTGTATGTTTTGCAGCATTGGAGGGGACATGGGCAGGATGAAGATGAGGATGAAGACGGCCTTCATCGTGGGTGCCTGGAAAAGGTAAGTGTAATATGTATTTACTGTATTTATTGTGATTCATGTATTTAAAATGGGCAAATGCATTATTATCCATAGGTGCATAATAGTAATTTTGCCCATTACTGTATTGTATGTGTTAGGGGGGGGGGGTGGGGTGTTGTATATTGCAATGTTTATTGGGGGAAATTGTCTCCAATAAATATGCTATTGTGCCTTAACCCCTTCATTCCCTTAGCGGATAGTCGGGGCCTGTAACTCGAAAAGCAGGGGGTTTCTGAGGCAGAAATCAATGTGGTTCAGCTCAGGGGACCCCCTGCTCCTGCACACTATTATTAAATGTACATTAATGCAGCTTCATTACCATAGCAGATAGCCGCTATGGTAAGGAATTATTGTTTATTGATATGTGTGTTTTGACAGTAGTGTAGATGTGCAGGGGGTCTCCAGAGATGAACCGCATTGGTTTCAGCCTCAGGGACCCCTACTTCAGGAAATACAGGCCCCGTTATGGGGTGCCGGTATCCCCTGCAGAATTTAAATGTCCCGGTTACGTGACGCAGAAGCTTTAAAAGTGCAGGGAATACCGGCACCCCATAACGGGGCCTGTATCTCCTGAAGTAGGGGGTCCCCGGACCTGAAACCAATGCGGTTCAGCTCCGGAGACCCCTGCTCATGTACACTATTATTAAAATGTATTTATTTTGTGTAAGATCGCCTGTAACAGCCTTGCATGGAGATGCAGAATCTCCATGCAAATGTTACAGGCGGCTTTTTTTTTCTATCAGCTATTGTACGTGAAGTTTCAGTGCGCTAGCAGAGGGAAAAAACATTGTATGCACGATAAGCCAGTTTTTGGCACGTCCGATAGAAAATGGGCTTAGGGCCTTAGTGAATCGCGCCTCCAACTTCACTTTTTATCGGACGTGCAATTTTTTTTCTGGCCAGCGCGAAAGCTCTGAGCTTAGTGCATAGCCCACATAGACTCTGGCTGGCAGGTTTTTTAGGCTTGAAATCAAAGCCGATTGCTCTGCTATTCGTACAGAAGCAACTTTGAAAAGCCCGTCCGCGCCCTTATTACTGGAGACCACCTGACAGATTTTTATAGTATTCTGAGTTTCATTCACAAAACTTAGCAGTCAATAAATGCGTGGGAAAATTCCCCAGCAGCCATTCAGAGTTAAGCCGGCTAGAAAAGCCGGGTCAGCGGGAAATCCGAAATAGCCAAGAAACATGCGCAAGCCTGCTACCTCTCTCCCTGGCTATCTCCATGCCACCCACTGGGGCAAGCTCCATCAGGTCTGGCTGAGCAAGTGGCATCCTGCAGGACTGTCATTGATCTCCAGGCTTGGTACTCTGCCTTTCCCCGCTGACCAAATGCTATTCATACCTCTGGGCATCCTCAGGCAATTTTGAACTCGATTTCAAGCAGACTTACTGGCGCCGAATGTATTAAGCAAATTACATTTAATAAAGTATATTTTCATACACTTCTGAGTCTTGGGGGACAAGGGACAAAAAAGAAAAAAAACTGTAGTTTTATTTCTATCAGCCTTATTCCCCTTATACACACTTTCTGGACTCAACCTTATATATGGTTGGAGCACCCACTAACCCTATACTGTTCTGGGTCACCTGGGCACCACCTGGGGTACCCCCCTTAATGGCAAAAATTAGCAGAAAAAATCTGTATATAATCTCATGAGATTAATAAGCATACAGTGGTATGCTTCTGGTGGGGGTATGCATCTGGTGGGGATCGAATTTGTGTGACTGTTCCACTTTTGTTTATTTTTTGTAAATTTTTTGACTTGATGTACTTTAATAAAGGAGATGTTGCCTTTTGTATATTTTATGAATACGGTTGTCCTGAACTTTACATGTTTTGACTTTCTGTACTTTAATAAAGGAGATGTTGCGTATTTTAACTTGTATTAATAAAGAAATGTTTTTCCTTACTGTACACAAGACCTGCATAATTCCAGTCCCTGAGGGCCACAAACAGGCCCGGTTTTCAAGGTTATCTTTAAAACCGGGCCTATTTGCGGCCCTCGAGGACTGGAGTTGTGCAGGCCTAAGTGACTGTAAATATTTTGACTTTCTGTACATAAATGTTTTCACTAGCAGTAAACCATACACCTGTTTCTGTACGTTCTCCCTACCTACCAATTAGACTGTAAGCTCCTCGGAGCAGGGACTCCTCTTCCTTAATGTCTAAAGCACTTATTCCCATGATCTGTTATTTATATTATCTGTTATTTATTGGATTACCACATGTATTACTGCTGTGAAGCGCTATGTACATTAATGGCGCTATATAAATAAAGACATACAATACAATACAATACCTGTTGATGTTTTGAATTGCTGTAAACCTAAAATGTTTTTACATTGTACGGTATTTGTAAATAAATGTTTTTGTACTTACTCCACCAATAAAAGAAAATATTGATTTGTTTTAAATTGTTCCATTGTCTCCTTTTATACTGTAACAAAATACAGTGTTTCTAGAATGTACAGTACTGTCCAGGCAGACTGAACTGTATACTGTAGGCATGCTCAGTACTGTACATCACAAGATTATTAAAACAATACATGCTGTACGGGTATAGAATACACATATGTACTGGAATACATGTAGAATAAATGCATACTTTTTATTTTCTCGGGTTTATTATATAGTATATATATAAAAAAGTATTGTATATGGTCTGAAAACATCAGCATACTGTTTCAGGTATTCTATCCTGATCAATAACAACGGCCACTAAACTGTAAACTCCGGTACGTGTTTTTTTTAAATCCGATTCAGCAATGTGCAGGCATTGTTACGCAAAGCGATATTATCCATCGAAATCCCTCCATTTGCCGTTTTCCGCATGAGATGACAAAGTTTTCTTTTCTGAGGAAAAACTCACATGTTCGCGTACCGTCGATGTGATGACACGCATATGCGTTTCAAGAAGGTTCCAATGCGCATGCGCCTAGCTTTTCACCAATTGTGCAGTATCTACTGTAGAAGCCGCTCAGCCAATGATATTGCTTACAGGAGAATCGCTTGACTTTTGAATCGCACTGATATTGATATTTTCAAAATAAAAAAAACAGAATAAAATATGGCAACATTACTCACCATCGACTTTCCCAATCAGCTGGCGCCGAGCCACTGCCAGTCCTGTATTCTTGATCATACACGTCTTTGACAGGTGACAGCGGGACTACTACACCTGTAGTCAGCTGATGAGGCTGGAAATCGCTTAGGTACATGCAAGCTTGCTCGAAACTGTACGCAAAATCCGGCTCAGGCTGCAGGTATCTGTGCGGGGACAGACAGCAAGGGTTTTCACTGACCGTTGGACCGTTATTGGAAGCCGGTGCTGGTGCTGGCGCATTGCTTGCCAGCGACTGACGTTTCTTAGTTGGTTTTAACATGACCTTTTGCCTTTTGCCATCTGCATGATCATAGATATGGGAAAAACCCGGTGATACACACCAATACCCTCCAATAAAATCGGGATCAATAGGAAAAAAACATGGATCGCTACATAACTTTTTCCTTGTTGCATGCTTCCACACATGAGGATCTGGCGAAAATTTGTCAAAGTCATAGTTTTCGATAAAATACTGATAAATTTGAACAACTGTTGCCATCTTATCATCTGTTGCATTAATCGCAGCCCATATTAAATAAGCGTACGTTCTGTCGGGTTTTTGGAACACGGACTGCAATTGTGCACTCATGGCGGGACTCTCAGGACAATAACCAGACCGGAAACGGTGCTTGTCTTTTTTTGATATGAAAAGCCTAAATTGATACATTGTTGTAACTTCTTCCTTCAGTCCCAAGGCCAATTTACAATAGACCACGGTGGTATTAAACAAAACACCAGCACGTCGACACATTACTGAAGCGCATGGGCATTACAATTCATGAATATCTGCCATCTGGCGGATACGCGAAGAATTTCAACCAATTAAATCCGAACCATTATCAATAAACACATCAACCGCGCATCAACCATGGCTGTGAATGCAACATGAATGCGGTATGAATGCGGTCAGAATGCGGCATGAACGTAGTGAAGTGCGTGGCATTCGAAAAATATCCCGGAAAAATGTGGTGATGTTGGAGAATAAAATGGGCCGCGGCTGTAGATCAAAAAATGTGTATGGGACACGGTATAGGCTGGTATAAATTAATTAATTGCATAGAGCACAAAGAAAATGTGGACAAAAAATACAGGTACAGTAGGTGGTAAATCTAGCAGCAGAAAAGAGCGTTTCTATACCGGAGCATTCACTGATGAGGTGAATCGTCCGGAATTAAGGCAACCAACAGTCCCCGCAACCCCAAATGCAGCCTGCTGTCATACACTAGCTCAAATAGCTAGCAATGGATAAGAGATAACTCATGACTCCGTACATACCATGTCGGCATACAAAACAGCCAAGGAACTGGTCCCCAATGGTGCATTCTCCAGCCAAAGGTAAAGTAGACAAAAATTGCAGCAAATCAGTAACCTGAACGCAATCTATGAAAAAAAATCTTAATATTATTATTATCCTGATGCACTGTGGATCTAGCGATCGAGCGAGAAGGACCCCTGGAATATGGTCTGTTAAACTTGGTGATGCCAAGAAGCACAACACATGGTGCAGAAGAACTGAGATTCCCTTACTGATGGAGGACTCCAGGGACACTGACAAACACTGCAACCTAGCCCCGGTTTTCTATGCTGTTTTATTCCCACATTAGTGAGTGTTTTTCTTTAACTCTTGCCATATTACTTATTAAATATTGCACTGAGGTTTGCATTATTTTGCTATTTTTTTTCCATTCTACCTCACTGCCAGAAACTGGGCAATTTTAACCCCTACAATTTGCCTGGTCCTCCACCACACAAAGAGCCCTTTTCACACCATCCTGCAAACACATATTAAAGATGTTGAGATCTATGTTCGAGAGATAAACACTATCCTCCCTTTATAAATAGGACCAACCACCCTACAAATTATTTTGCCTAAAAGAAACCCCTCTAAACTTTTAACAATGGTGGTCACCCCTTTATTCATCTTCCTCCTACCTCTCTCCACAGACCTCCTTTTCTCCCTGCTACACCTGCTTAGTTACCACTTCAAACCAAAATATCTCTGACAAACTAAAAGCCAGATAAATCAGTGCTATGTCCCTCCTTATTGCAAAAAACAAGTCAACTGTCCTAACCTTTGCCAGGTTATCTCTCCCCACATGCAATATTAGAACTGCTGGTTCAATTACTGTAGTGATCTTTGCATTCCTTAATGGCTGAGGAAGTTTATTAGCACTGGCACATACCCCGAAGGCCCAACAACGATACCTCTGTAAATTATCCGGGTGTACATGCCTCCTTCTCTCTGCCTCTGGTACTAGCTATCTTGGAACAAGACAGATCATTATCTATGTTATTTTCCAGCCTCAGAACATGCTTTGCCCTAAAATAAATGTTCCCCACAATCTAATCTTCTCAACAATCACAACCCCGGTGGAGAGATGTCTGTCAACCCCTTCACTTCCAAGATTTCCCCATGTTGCTATACCTGAATAGCAAACCTTTTATTGCGTAGCACGCACCCCAGAATTCCACAGCCACCACCACTGACAAAAATCCAAATGGTCAAATTTTGGACCAATATCAGCCCTCCCAACACTTCACAATAATACTTAGTCTAAGTCATCTTTCAGTACCTGTTATATTATTCTTCAAATAAAGTGAAACTCATGCTTGCATTCCTTCTTTAACAGAGTGCAACCTAGTATTAAGGGTGGGTATATTCCCAAAAATTGTTTTTTGGTTTGATCCAAACTCTATATTATAGGTTTTGTAAACATTTTTTTTTAAACTTAGAGGTATCAATTGCTTTACAGATACCCCATGTATCAAATAGAGGAAGATACTCTATATCAACGTAAAGAAAGTGCAAATACTGTACAATTGTTTTTTTTTTGTATCTTACATTTTATTTAGTTTCACTGAAAAGCATAATACACATTTCTTCCATTGTTACAGTTCAACACTCAAATAAAATGAAAATCAAAACATATTAAAGACGTAAGAAACACAAATCCACATAAAGAAAAAAATGGAGTTGGAAGTTTTTTTGATGCATTTATCCATTTTCTAGTTGCGTTTGGGTCAAATTTAAGAAAGTGGCAAATTTGGCACAAATTGTTAGCCAGAAAAGTCTACACTACCTCTTGACTAGTGTATTTTTTGTCGCAAATTCACGATAAAAAAGTGATGCACAGAGACGCAGAGTTTGATACTGTATATCATGTAACTCCTCCATAACCCCTATTGATACTCCCCAATTTACAAACTGACAGATGTATGTTTGTCTGTATGTATGTATCATTTTATTTATTAAATGCAGCAATTAACAAAATGACAAACAAACAATGGGGATATGTGTGAAGTAAATTACAACTCAACTCAAGGCAAAGGGAGACCCTGTCCCAAAGACCATAAAATATACAGTAAGTGACATTTTGGGAGGCTTACAGACACGGTAGGAGTAAAAGTGCATTATTAAAAGGGCATTCAGATAGGTCAATGGCATCTGGAGTTTATAGTAAAGGTGTAGAAAACTTTATGAGATGCTTAATTTAAGAAGTGACTTTTCAGCTGGGTTTTGAATGTGGAAAGTGAAGGTGCTTTATAAATTTGTAGGGGAGAAGCATTCCAAAAGCACTGTAGGATAATATTCATGAAAAAGGTTTAAGACGAGGTAAAAGGTGCAAAGATGATAAAAGCTTAAGTTGAGTTATAGCAGCAATAGGTGTGTAATGAGAGATCAGAGTTTAGACATATGGAAGTGCACAGGAGTATTATGCCTTTAACGAAAGGATAAGTTTGTACAGTATTTTACAAGAAAATTAATAGGATGCCAGTTGGAGATATTAGAGCCATACAGTATATGCATCTAGAAGAGCAGGAGATGATTCAACAACTATAAAAAGTAATAGTATCCATTCTCACTATTGTTTGTACCATTATTACATACTTACAGTATCAGTTAAAGTCCACATTTAAAAAGCAGCAATCTCTCCAAATAAGAATTTGTTAAATTCTTACCAGAATTGGAGGGTCCAAAAAGCTCATCTACTGTCCCCTGACATCTGGGTATCCCACGGATCCCTAGATATTTGTTTTTTTTCCTGTGCCGGATTTGACAAAAATAAAAAAACTATAAACATAGCTGCAGGATCACCTATAGAAAGCTGCAAGGTCATTTTTCGGTGATGTCACAGATGTTTCAATTGGAGAAATAGGGTCCCTCAGTTTAACTTTTTTTTTTTTTACATTGTAATTTTTTTTTACTTGGCAGCACTTCTTGGAAATGCGGAAGAGCTGATACAGCCAGCATTTAAAGCTCCGCCAGCTGCTCAGGAGGGCAGAGAGTGCAGGACATACCTGATACATCACAGGGGCACCAAAAAGGTTAATATTATTTAAACAGGAAGGTTTAACAAATGGCAGCTGCATGTTGGCATCCTCTCCAAAGATAACAACTGGAGGTTTATTAATAGTAGTACATTCCATATAGTTTTACTGTGCTTCGAACCATTTTAATTGCTGCTGGTAAAATCGTTTTTCTTTTAACAACTGTATTAGGGATTATCCAATGTAATTTTTGCTGTCCCTGGAATGAAAAGCTCTCTTGAAAATTCCTTGTACACTATTTTCTTGGATATATTTGTAAATCATAAATCCTAAACATGACTCGGCCTCATACACGACTCTTTCCTAATGTAAACAATATTAGTTAGGATAGTCTTTATTTATAAGCAGTAGAGATGGACAAAATGTATGCCAGGTTCGGATTCGACCACGGATTGTACGTTTCCTATCCAAGTCCAGAGAGAGTGTGTGTATGCATGCGTTTACTAGAGTTTCAAGTTGTATATATTCTCTCAAACCTCACTCCAAATAAGATAGGGAGAGATACAGTACCTCTGCTCAAAAAAGGGTCTAACAAGAGATATCTGGGAGATACGCAAAGTAGATTTAAATGACTCACGTCCCACACTTTCTAAAAAGACTTTCATAAGAACTATATTGAGTGTAATGCACCTTTTGAGGAATGGGTCATTGGTTTCAGGCCCTAAAGAAATAGACCCCACAACCTTTGCTAGTCTGGGTTACAGCTCTAGTTATGAGATAAACTAGCTGCTGAATACTTACAATGTCACAACATATATTTGAAATAGGTGTGAACAGTAGAGCTCAAAAGTAAGAGTGGTGCTACCCAGCGGATGGTTTAGCTCACACAGCTAGAGCTGTTGAAAAGACTAACAGAGATTGTTGGTTCTAATGCTGTTGGACATGACACGCATGTCGCTCAAGGTCTCTCAGACTTGTCAACTCAATCTAGTTCTTCTAGAAATCATGTTAGGGAATGTGGGATGTGAGGCATGTAAACATACTTTGTATATCTCCCATGTGTGCTCCTTTTTTGGTACAAATATCTCTCCCTATGTTATTTGGGGGGAGGTTGGAGGGGATATATTGTATATTTAATTGTGCTACTGGAAAGTGACCTCAAATATACAACAGTAAAAAAAGAAGCCCCAAGGCACATCCAATATGACAAATTATTTGAATAATATCTATATATTTTTTCATCTCATAAGTATTGATCATTTAGTTAAATATTTTGGCCAAAACATGCTCAGCCTGCAACCAAATCAAGGTAGACCCTTTTGATACTTACCTTCCTACACTACCAATTCTGTACTGTGTCCTTTGTATTTCCTCAACTGCATAGAGAAAAGAGAAAACAAAACAATTAGATAATCAATAGCTTGGAATGTGTTGCCTAAGGTTTTACAATTTAGAAGCACTATGGGGTCGATCCTCAGAAGTGTGCTAAATGAGGGCTAATAATGTTATGTTACCTAATTAAGTAATGTATGTTATTTTTCCTTCATTTACTGGGGATCCTCAAAACTAATTATTTGCATAAATAAAGTCTTTAAGAAAAACTACCATTGTTACGTTACCTGCGTTCTCCAATACACTTAACATGCTCATTGATCAAACCTTAAGGCATGTTATTAAGGCAGTGCTACGTATTAACAGAGAATTTCATGTGTGTTACCAAAAGCTAATCCAAATCTTGTTATAATTATAGAAATATATATTTTTTACACTTATTAACTTTTCACTTAACTTTATGGTATATCATGTAATAATGACTGTATAAAGTATGGGTGCACAATATGTATATCTATACATACCACAATAATAGTGAGAAAAACAAAAGAAAAAACAGCGCAAAACCTCATTGTGTAATATTTAAATATATTGTGAAAATTTTCAGCAGGTAAGTAACTGTGAGGAATCGGGGAGCGCGTCCCTTGCGGCGTGTTCCTTCCTTGCTTACATATAGCACTGCAGCGGCAGCTGCCGAAGATTCGTCCCCCGCTGATGTGCGCATCACCGTTCCTATTACAGAGCGTGCGCGCACCCGCTCATTCTATGCATGGTCACAGAGCATAGCTCTGCCCCCTCGGGATGTGCCGCACCTCCACTGTGCGCGGTGCACGTGCATGACAGTGCGCAACGAGCCCCAGCTACGTGTCAAGTTTTGCTATGAGCCCTTGTCTCCTGCAGCCTATCCTTGGCATCTGCGGAGGCCCCGCCTCCGCTCCCTCCCCTACTGGTTCCTGTCTCCTATATAAGACGGCCTCTTCCTGGCATACCTTGCTGAACATAACATTTGTGTAGCCTTGTGTTTGCCTGGCTTGTCCAGCCCTGTCTTGCTTTGATTTCTACAGTTACCTCTCGTGTACCGACCTGGCTTTGCATTTGGATTCTCTCTTGCTCTTGACCCCTGGCTTATGGATTAACCTCTTGTGTACCGACCTGGCTTTGCATTTGGATTCTCTCTGACTCTTGACCCCTGGTTTATAGATTAACCTCTCGTGTACCGACCTGGCTTTGCATTTGGACTCTCTCTGGCTCTTTACCCCTGGCTTACGGATAACGACTACGTGTACCTCTACTACCCTTGGAACCTGGCGAGTATTGGATTAACCCTTTTTCTTCATACCCAGACCCAGCAACGCTACAACCACCTACTGGGCCTGCCTTCGCTACTGTGGGTATGTGGCTTTGTCCTTCCCACCTTAGTGCCGGGGTCAGGTCTTTCCTGTGGGCTCGCACAAGCGTGACAGTAACGCACGTACATCAATAAAATGGTATAAGATCATGACAAGTTATGGACATGTTACAACAACCCCCGCTCTTCTACACCGAATCCAGGCAAATCCAGGAGATACACTACCGACACACTTTATTAAAGTGTGGCCGGTACCGCAAGCCGGGAGATTTCCCGGCTTGCTAGTGGCCGCCCCTCGGTCACGCGTCATCGGGAGCCTGCGCCCCCTGCACGTGCGTCCAGGGCTCCCCGAGGGAGCCCTGGTGTCCCGCGATCGTTGGACGGCGGCAGGGGGTTCCGGGGGACCCGGCGGACCCGGCAGCGGTAGGGAGAGCGCCCCGATCGGAGGGCGCTCTTCCGCTGCTTCGGCGCGTGCCCGTCACCCTCCGGCGCGCGCCAGGATACTGCTGCGGCCAAGAACGGGCAAATGCTCGAATAAACTTGGCCGCAGCAGTAGAGTCTTACTCTCCCGGGCTGCTGTAGATGATCTTTTAGTCCCCGTCTAGATCATCTGTTTGGGTCATGAGATACAACCTCGCCAGAACGCTGGTCTGCTCAGATCCTCGTGTCAGATTCTAGGGGAACTGCTGATGACATCACTGTGACTCCGTCGCGTCTTGGACGTCTCTGGCGGGGTGTAACGTCTGTATGCCTGCAGACCTGGCCAGTCCCCAGTATTGAGGTGGGTAAGGGTATAAAACGCACCCACAGCAGTGAGGGCGTGCCCGGAGTGTGGTAATGTGTTGCCGGGCCTGGTAAGAAAGGGTTAACGTATACTTGCTAAGTCCGGGATGCCAGAGGTCGGAGAGTAATGTCCGTGTGCCAGAGTTCAAGGGTTGGAGAGAGCAGAGTAGTGATGTCCGTAAGCCAGGGTCCAAGGGCAGGAGAAGGCAGAGCAGTCAAATCCAAAATAGTGCACAAGTTCAAACCAAGGGAATCCAAACAAGGGCAGGGACAGGAACCAACGCTGAAACAGACAAGGGAGCAAGGCATAGAGACTGCACACACAGGAGCTACAGGAAAGCTATGCAGAGCAATGACTAAGAGGACAGACTGGGGTTATAAAGGAAGGGGGACCAATAGGGATGATATGTGGAGAAGAGGCTTGAGTGAGAGTTTGCAGGGATAGGTCAGAGAGAGTAGGGGAGGAGACAGGGAAATAATCTAGAGAGATGGCTTGTAAGCCACGGGGGGCGGAGCTAGAGTTTAGGGGCGGCAAATAACTGGAGCGGGTGCGCGCGCTTCTGTAAGTGTGTTATGCACGTGCACCGTGCGTGTCACAGGGTGCGAGAGACGCACCGCCGGTGAGACGCTCGGCACCGGAGGCGGAAGGGAAGGAGAGGCGGAGGAGCCAGGTAATGCAAGGGCTGGGGTGATAGACGCATGCCGAGGGATACGGGTACCATGGAGGGTAGTGAGTGACCGGGAACATGTGCGCACAGTGCGGGAGCCACGCACATGACACAAACACATGTTAGGGCATGCAAACCGCGCCGCGGAGGAAAGGCAGTGAGAGGAGGATGGGAGAGAGTGAAGATGAAGGAAAGAGGGGTGGTTAGAGGTTGTGGGAACTGGGGTGACGGGGACACGCTGGAAGCGTGAGTCCCCCGATCCGTTACAGTATCCCCCCCTTGAGGATCGGACTCCGGACGATCCTCCCAAGGTTTAGGAGGGAACTTCCGATGAAATTGCCTAAGGAGCGTTGGGGCATGAATATGGTGAGACGGTATCCAGGAACGTTCCTCCGGCCCATATCCTTTCCAATGAACAAGGAATTGCAATCTGCCTCTGGACCAATGAGAATCGAGTATGGAGTGGACTTCGTATTCTTGTTGTCCTTGAATGACGACAGGATTGGGTCTTTGGGGACGATCTGGAAAATGGGCATTTTGGATAACATGTTTAAGTAGAGACACATGGAACATGAGGGAATCTTCATGGTAGAAGGAAGTGCAAGACGGTATGCGACCTGGCTGATCCTCTCGAGGACCTTAAAAGGACCCAAGAATCTCGTAGCCAGTTTCTGGGAAGGAGTCTTGAGCCAGATTTTTTTAGAAGATAACCAAACTCTGTCTCCGGATTTGAATAGTGGGCCCGCTTGACGTCGCCGATCTGCTTTCGTTTTTTGTCTTTGAACAGCACTTTGCAAGGTTTTTAGGATCTTTCTCCAAGAGTTTTGAAGAGTGGAAATATGAGAATCCGCTGCGGGAACACCAGAGGGGAGGGAGGAGAGGGGAAGACTGCTGGGATGGAATCCAAAATGAATGAAAAAAGTAGACTCTTGCGTAGACTCATTTTTGAACGAGTTAATAGCAAACTCTGCCCAGGGTAATAGGTCCACCCAGTTGTCTTGAGATTCGGACATAAAGCATATGAGATACTGCTCCAGGGTCTGATTCATTCTCTCCGTCTGACCGTTGGTCTGAGGGTTATAATGCGAGGAAAATAGAAGGGAAATCCCAAGTCTCTGGGAAAAAGCACGCCAAGACTTTGAAATGAATTGAGAACCTCTGTCTGAAACAATTGAAATAGAAATTGTAATCTAAAAATTTCCTTAGAAAAAATGTCAGCCAAAGTAGCTGAATTAGGAAGACCCTTAAGGGGTATAAAGAGTGAATGCTTGGAAAACCTATCTTCTGCAACGAGGATAGTATTCATCCCTTTAGAATTGGGGATTTCCACAATAAAGTCCATGGAGATATGTTTCCAAGGTTATTCCGGAACGAGGAGAGGCATGAGCAGACCAGAAGGTTTGTGTCGGGCGGACGTGCTCTGGGCACAGACCGGACAAGCACTGGTGAAATTGAAAATGTCCTTGTTCATCTTAGGCCACCAAAAGGTCCGTTTGATAAGGTCTGCTGTCCTCTTGAAGCCTGGATGACTGGCAGATCTCGAAGAATGTCCCCATAGAAGTATCTTATGGCAAAAACTCAGAGCTGCGTACAAGCGTCCTTCTGGCACCCTAAATTTCCTGGGGATGTGAACCTGGGCTTTATTAATTTCGTCCAAGATTTCAAAGTTATTGGCGGAAATTATAAATTTAGGTGGGAAGAATTGTCTCTGAGGATTCGTTAGAGTCGTTCTCCGTAGAGAACTGGCGAGAGAGAGGGTCAGCCTTGATATTTTTGGTGCCAGGAATATAAGAAATAGTATAATTGAATCGAGAGAAGAACAGTGCCCAATGAGCTTGACGGGATCCCAAGCGACGAGCCCCCTCAATATACAATAAGTTTTTTGTGATTGGTGAGGATGGCTATAGGTTCCTTGGTACCCTCAAGAAGATGCGTCCATTCCTGGAGAGCCAATTGGATGGCCAGAAGTTCACGGTTCCCGACATCGTAATTTCTCTCAGCCGAAGAGAATTTCCGAGAAAATAATCCACAAGGATAGAGCTTTTCCTGTGGGGTGGATCTTTGAGACAGTACTGCACCAGCTCCCACATCAGAGGTGTCTACTTCTAACGTAAAGGGAAGTATCTGGATGCCGTAGGATGGGTGCAGACACAAAGACTTTTTTGAGGAATTTGAAGGCTTCAATGGCATCAGGAGACCAAGTAGTCGGATCAGCACCCTTCTTGGTCAAGGCAGTGATAGGTAGAGCGATGGTACAGAAGTTACGGATGAATTTCCGATAGTAATTGGCAAAGCCAAGGAAGCGTTGCACGGCCTTGAGTGAATTCGGTAAGGGCCAGTCGAGTACAGACTTCAATTATTCGGGATCCATGGTAAAGCCTTGGTCAGAGATAATATAGCCTAGGAAGGCTGTGGAAGTCTGATGGAACAGACATTTCTCCATTTTTGCATAGAGGCGATTAGCACGAAGCCTAGTGAGTACCAGTTTGGTATGGCGAATGTGCTCCTCTAAGTCTTTAGAGAAAATGAGGATGTCATCCAAATATATACGATGACGAAGGTCCCCAAAACGTCCTGGAATATATCGTTCATGAATTCCTGGAAAACAGCAGGTGCATTGCACAGGCGGAACGGCATCACTAAATACTCATAATGTCCCGAACGTGTGTTAAACACGGTTTTCCATTCATCCCTGTCTCTTATACGAATAAGATTGTAGGCTCCTCTTAAATCGAGATGGAGAATATAGAAGCTCCTTGAAGACGGTCGAAGAGTTCAGAAATTAAAGGAAGAGGATATCGTTTTTTAACCGCAATTTTGTTAAGCCCACAAAAGTCGATACAAGGTCTTAAAGAGCCATCCTTCTTCTTCACGAAGAAGAAGCCTGCCCCGGCGGGGGAGTTAGAGTTGCGGATGAACCCTTTCGCCAGATTCTCCTGGATATAAGACGTCATCGCCTTTGTCTCAGGCACAGATAAGGGATACGACTTAGACTTAGGAAGTATGGTTCCAGAAATTAACTCAATGGGACAATCGTAGGGGCGATGGGGAGGTAATACCTCAGCTTGTACCTCATTGAAGACATCTAAGTACTCGTGATACACCGTCGGCAGAGCAGAGTGGTTAGAAGAGGTGGTGTCAAGGCTGGCGAGCGCGGCAGCAGGAGGAGAAACTGTCTTCTGAGAGGTAGCA
This sequence comes from Ascaphus truei, assembly GCF_040206685.1. Classification (NCBI taxonomy): domain Eukaryota; kingdom Metazoa; phylum Chordata; class Amphibia; order Anura; family Ascaphidae; genus Ascaphus; species Ascaphus truei. The sequence goes on from NC_134485.1 coordinate 295,045,919, forward strand.
GTCCATTGGATGGGCAACATATTGGTCCAATCTATATGTGGGTTGTGAAGCTGGAGCCATGGCAATCCCAGAATAACATGGACAGTAGGGGAGTGGAAAACATCGAAGACCATTACCTCGGTGTGACCATCCGCGGTGGTCAATGTAAGTGGAATAGACTCCCAAATGATGAAGGCTGGTTGGAGCGGTCGTCCGTCGATAGCCTCCAGGCAGATGGGCGACTTTTTCTTGACAAGTGGAATTTGGTTCTTACAAGAGAAGGCGTGATCAAGAAAGTTTCCACCAGACCCGGAATCGATAAAAGCTTCCACTTCTAATTGAAGATCAGGACCCGCCAGAGTTACAGGGAGCATTATCTTCTTAGGTAGTTTCTTAGGGAGAGAGGGGCAAGGAGATAGTACCCAGTAGAAGCCCCTCTACCTTTACTGGGCGTTCCCATTTCCCGGCTTCAGGCGACAGTGACGGAGTCGGTGCTCTGGAGAACCGCAATGATAGCAGGACCCTCCTCATGACGTTGTGCTTTCTCAGCAGCCCGAGGCTGTTGGCTACCGATTTGCATCGGTTCAGGAGCATCCAACATAGGAAAGGCCGAAGGAGGTGACCTAGGAGAAACAGACAGAGGCGGGAGAGAGCGGGAACAGTGACGCTCATGGCATCATTCTTGGGTGCGCTGATCCATTTGGATACTGAGAGCAATGAGTTCCTCAAGGGAAGAGGGCCGAGCATGGGCTGCGAGGTCATCCTTAAGACTTTCGTACATACCATGCCAGTATGCTGCGGCAAGAGCTTCGTCGTTCCATGGTGCGGAACTCCACCACGTATCTTGCAGCTGACCTACAAGCCTGAGAGAGATGGAACAAGGAAAAAGCAGCAGTCTCCCTACGTGCTGGTGTGTCAAACACCTGTTGGAACTCACGCCGGAACTTGGGGTAATCTTGGGTTAATTCAGGTTTGTGTTCCCAGAGAGGAGAAGCCCAAGCGAGTGCGTCGCCAGTGAGTAGGGCATAGATATAGGCCACCTTGGTACGACCAGTAGGGAAGAGGGAGGGGGACATCTCGAACTGAACTTCGCACTGATTCAAGAATCCTCGGCAAGCGAGGGTGTCCCCATCGTAACCGGTTGGGAGGTGGTATACATGGTCCAGGATTACTTAAAGCCACTGGAGCTGAGGGTGACGGGGCAAATGGGGTTTCCCGGAGTGATAAATTGGAAAGTTGTTGTGACAGAGTGGTAAGTTAGTTACTTACAAATTGCAAATGTTCCACGGAAACACCTTGGCCCAACTCAGGGGGGTCTTCATTTGTTTGGCTCTGCATAATGTAACCCACAGACCTGGCCAGTCCCCAGTACTGAGGTGGGTAAGGGTATAACACGCACCCACAGCAGTGAGGGCGTGCCCGGAATGTGGTAATGCGTTGCCGGGCCTGGTAAGAAAGGGTTAAAGTATACTTGCTGAGTCCGGGATGCCAGAGGTCGGAGAGTAATGTTCGTAAGCCAGAGTTCAAGGGTTGGAGAAGGCAGCGTAGTGATGTCCGTAAGCCAGGGTCCAAGGTCAGGAGAAGGCAGAGTAGTCAAATCCAAAGCAGTGCACAAGTTCAAACCAAGGGAATCCAAACAGGGGCAGGGAAAGGAACCAACACGGAAACAGACAAGGGATCTAGGCATAGAGACTGCACACACAGGAGCTACAGGAAAGCTATGCAGAGCAATGACTAAGAGTACAGAGTGGGGATATAAAGGAAGGGGGACCAATAAGGATGAGAGGTGGAGCAGAGGCTTGAGTGAGAGTTTGCAGGGATAGGTCAGAGAGAGTAGGGGAGGAGACAGAGAAATAATCTAGAGAGATGGCTTGTAAGCCACGGGGGGCAGAGCTAGAGTTTAGGGGCGGCAAATAACTGGAGCGGGTGCGTGCACCTTCTGTAAGTGTGTTATGAACGTGCACCGCGCGTGTCACAGGGCACGAGGGACGCACCGCCGGGGAGACGCTCGGCACCGGAGGCAGAAGGGAAGGAGAGGCGGAGGAGCCAGGTAATGTAAGGGCTGGGGTGATAGACGCACGCCGAGGGATACGGGTACCACGGAGGGTAGTGAGCGACCGGGAACATGCGCGCACAGTACAGGAGCCACGCACGTGATGCGAACGCGCGTCAGGGCATGCAAACCGCACCGCGGAGCAACGGACGTGAGAGGAGGATGGGAGAGAGTGAGGACGAAGGAAAGAGGGGTGGTTAGAGGTCGTGGGAACTGGGGTGACGGGGACACGCTTGGAAGCGTGAGTCCCCCGATCCGTTACACGTTGTAGGCTGGTAGCGGGTTGGAGTGTCCGTATGCAGACACTGAACGTAGTGTGTTTTAAAACCACAAATAGAATTCTGGAACCGCGCTATTCTGTGCACCTCCTTCCTATGCGTTTCGTAAACAAATACTTTGTCAGGGAATACCAGAGTGTGGTATTGGGTACTTTATATACCATGAACTCATCACTGATTTGCTGCCGAAAGAAAAAAGACGCCAACCAGAATAGTGTTTTTACAGCCGATTGCAATATATTATACAAAACATTAAAATCCATGCCCCATTAACAGGAGAAATGACAATAAATTTTAATACATTAATTAAAACCAATTACAGTATATATTATAATCAGACAAAAATCTCTGAAAAAAATAAAAGAAAAAGGAGACAAAAAAGATTGGATTAATAATAGAATAGAGAATATATGTTATATATAATAACTTGTAATCTATAACAACTGCATATATATATAACTCTTTAATTACAGAGAAATATATTGGTTAAATGATACTGGGAAGGAGCGGGAAGAACCTCCTATAGATCCACTGATTGTATGATTTTGCCAGTGTAAAATTAGTGACCTGGAATTAATTGACTTGTTAAAAGTACCATGTATATGTATTAAAATATTAAATATTAGTTATACAATTCATTAATAGTGGTGTAGGAAAACCCATGGAATTTCAGATTTTAGAAATAAAATAAATAATGGGTTAAAAAACACAGTGAATTAATAAATTTAATACAAAGACCAGACATCTATCTCCTCATTTAGACCTAACGGTGCTAGGGTCTGCATTTTATAGATCCATAGGCTTTCTTGTCTAGAACATTTTATCCCTATCGCCTCCTCGTCTTTCTGAGGAGACGATTTGGATGCCTATGTACTGAAGGAGTGTCAAATCACAATTATGTTTTTTTTTTTTAAATGTCTGAACACACTGTGTTTTTCCAACCCATGTCTAATGTTCCTAGCATGTTCTAAAATCCTAACTTTGAGACATCTCTTGGTGCGACCGATATGTTGATGGCCACACGGACACTGTAAGAGATATACTACATATGTAGTTTTACAGAATATGCAATCTTTTACTGTAAATTTCTCTTTGGTTGTGCTTGAAATTAATGTTTTTCGCTCCGTGTTTAACATACTGCTTTAACCACGTTTATCCTAAAACATACCCGAAAATTTTCGGGCATGTTTGCCGGTGGTCACGGGTCTTCTCCGCGCGGCCCGAAAGCGGCCCGAAAACAGCTGATAACAGCTGATCGCTAGACAAAGAAAACGCTTAGCGCTAAACAATGGCATGCTTAGCGCTAGACAATGGCAATGCCCGGCAATGCCCGCAGGCGCACAAAACGGCCGGAAACGGCCGTGAATGGGCCGCATCATCCCGCGATCTGCCCTGATTTGCCCGCGATTTTTAAAATCGCGGAGAAAAGGCCGCAGAAGAATAAAAGCAGCCGCCACTGTACTACACGCTCTACATTTTCCACAACCAAAATTTCCATGTGGTTTCTTTGACATCCACGAGATCCCAGATGTTATATCAATTGGGGGTCCGATGTCACTTGGTGCTAGATAATGTTTAAGATTTTTAGCCTTGCGATAAATAAAGCTTGGCTGTAGTTGTAGTTCCGGAAGGAATGTGTAGGGTCACGTGGTCTAGTTTAACAACGGTGGTGGAGTAGCCCAAACGCCAGATGCCAGGAAGGGGAAGGATTTCCCTGATTCGCATGCAGTACTGATCTAGTTTGCCAGGAACCACAGGCGGCAGTTTCGGGTTGTCGGAGGGACAGTCTACCAGGTGACACCAGCAGCAGTGAGGTCTGACGTGACAGAGAATACAGACGGCAATTTGGCTACATGTTGGCGCATGGGCTTACCCATACATTGCTTTTTATGCAGTGACAAATTGTGAGTGTGCATTTGTCGTGATTCATGTTATTAAAACTTTGTTACTGGATTTTACACAAGGATCGGGAGTTTTCCTCTTCTTGTTTTTCTAATAGGTATCTTTTGGGAGGTTGTTGACCCCAAGGAGAAGCAGCCCAGACCCCAATATTGGGTTAAAAAGACTTTTTTATATTTTTATTTTGAATTTTTTAATGTTGCATATTTTCCCAAATCATTTTTTACATATATTTTTTATATATTTTTTCATTCACATAATCATTTATCACATCTCACATTGCACCATCAGAGATATCAACACCACATTTATTTTTGCACTTTTTATTGTTTGATGTAGGTCATCTGTGCTGGCATAGTTGATTGGTGATTTGTTGGGGGTCTGTGAGACCGCCTTTTGGGTTGGTCACCTTAATAGGCGCTGTCTATTTAATTATATCTATATATATATATATATATATATATATATATATATATATATATATATATATATATATATAAACAAAAGATCTTACCCTCCTTTCGTCAGGCAAAAAAGAGACAGCACTCACTTCCAAAGGGTAAAAAAGTGTATTAAGGCATGTGTAGAAAGACAACCAATCCCGACGTTTTGGCTCCGGAACGGAACCTTTCTCAAGGGGGGTGCTATTATTGTTTATTATTGTTTATTGTGTTGTTTATTATTAGAGTGCCAGCTGCCTGCTTTTGTTATATATATATATATATATATATATATATATATATATATATATATATATATATATATATATATATAAAATGTATTTATAAAATATTTTACCAGGAAGTAATATGTTGAGAGCTACCTCTCGTTTTCATGTATGTCCTGGGCATAGAGCTACTGTAAGACAAATAATACATGGTTACATACAGTATACAGTTTATAAATGAACAGGGTACACATTATACACAAGACATTGCATGCACAGTTAAAGAAAATATATAGTATAGGCTTATGTAACAGCTACAGACCAGATTAAAATGTGAGACAGCCTTAGTTTTGAAAGAACTTAAACTGGTGGTGGACTTTTCCCTTACCTTTTGTTTATTATTTATATCATTTCGGGTATTTTAGATATTTTCAACATTACCTATATTAAATAAGTGATTATTTTTGAGTTATTTATATATTTCCTATCTACTTTTGGTTCAAATTGTATCTTTCATGAACTTCCACATTATTATGATAATATGAAAGTGTTGCAAATGTACATTAATGTTTAAAATGTCGATTATAACCATTGATTCTCCTATCCTATATCTCTGGGTTTGTGATTAAATTTAAATTTAGATTCACATTATTTGTGCTTTATTTAAGCTCAAGGTGCATAGAATTCATATTTTATTGACCTGTCATTAATACATTGACCTGAGACATTTAGACTTATGTTTATGTCCTTAGTCATAATGATTGGTCTTCTTTATGTGTATATTTTTTGTTTTAACATGTTCTTCTGACATCTATGTTCATTATGCGGGCATTAAGTCTGACACTGAGGTTGCTAATGATTATAATGTTGGACACCTGAAATGCATTACATTGAACAACATGTACAGCTGTCCTAAGTTTGCTGATGTATAAATAGATGTCTGATGATGCAAGCGAATCACTCTTTTGACAAAGGCCTGCCAGGCCGAAACGCGTCAAGAGGTTTCGCTTGCACCTTGTGCAAATAAAGCTCTTTTTATTTCCTCACATCAGCCTTCACCTTCCTTTTTTGTGCTGTGCGGCGCTTTTTCTCTTTTTGAGAGGTTTTCTATGGTGGTGGATGTGAGATTATCCGGTAGGTTGTTCCAGTTTTGGGGTGCACGGTAAGAGAAGGAAGAGTGGCCGGATACTTTGTTGAGACTTGGGACCATGGACAGTCTTTTGGAGTCTGATCTCAGATGATTAGTGATGATGATATACTGTATACACATATATAAAATGAAGTGGGCTTCGGTTTTGAACTTTCTAAGACTGTGTATCTTTCTGAGAAGGCATCACCATAATAAATTAACGTTAAATTAACACCACTATTCTTTACTCCACCTTGAAGGCACATGGCAATATTGATCAAGTTCTCTCTTTTCATAAAGGATAGGCTGTTATGAATTATTGCCAAGGCTATAACTTTAATTATTGTACCAGTGCTCTGTTTGGAGAGGAAAAGTGTTCGTATATGCCACATCAATACTAATATCTTACTAATATCTTTGAACATATTAACAATGTACAAACACATAATTAGTTAATTTGCATTTAAAGCATTTTTCCCAACTCAGTACCATCATAAAAATTGTCTTATTTCTAAAACCAGTAGTGTGTATCATCAATAACCTGAAATCATTTTCCCTGTATATTTTAAAATAAACAACAAATTACCATAATAAAGTCATTCAGTGTGTATGTTGGAAAATGTTTGTTTTTTTCGCAAATCCTTTTACCCCCAAGAAACCTGGGCTGTCAGTAAATCTGCCAAAATCCTATTAACTAATTACATTTGTCTACAACAAAGGAGAGCTTTTAATTACTGTATGTAAAATAATTATAGAAGTAGTCGTTTCTACAATGTGAGTACAGAATATATATATATATTTCCAGAAAACATGGATTATGTCAGCTGTAGCTACAGGAAATACAAATAGGAAAAAAAATTAGCAGTTGTCATTTCTGAAGACCTGCAATCAAGCATTACAAATTCTCCAGTCAGCTGTTCAAATAAATACACAGCAAATTAAGTTTTGCTTTTTTGTTGTTGCTCTTCTGAAGAAAAATGATTTATACAAGCATTTTTTATGGAGGTAGTTTCTGAGCTGTCAAGTACTTTGTGCTATCTCCCCTGTGGTTTTAGTAAGAAGAATACTGCAGTGCTGTCTGCCAAAGCTGCAATTATAGTTGTTTGAATAATAACATGTTTTCAGTAGTAGTATTGTCAGCATTGCCTCTGGTAGTGCAGAATAGAGTCTGGTTGGACCATGCTTCTAGTGTTTTAACTTTAGCCTCTGGTTTTGGAACACTAGAGGGCTGTATAAGGCCTTTCATTCTCATTAGCCTGTCTGTTACAGCTTTGCTGATGTTGATATTTTTATATTGCAAGTGAATAAAAAGCACTAGCCATACTTAAAGTCCCAAATTAACAGACATCAGATATGACCTCAATACTATTAATGTCATTGTGTTTTCTTTACATTTTTTATGCTTTTCTCCAGGAATGCATATGTAGCATGCAAGTGACACCTTATTTTAATTAAGATGAATTTGATGATCAACCTATTAACTGTAAATCTAAGAAGAAAAAGTATAAGGTGCGCAAAACTGATTTAAAATAGTGTTGCAATGATATCTATGAGTGCTGCCACAATGTAATGGGTGTACTGCACCGACACACTTTATTCGAGCAAATACCCAGTATGTACCTGGCAGATACCTGGAATGCGCCGCTCCTCACCTCTGACAAGCCCCGTTGCGTTTGCCTTCCCAGCCTGGGTTCATGCCTGGCTGACGGGCGGCTGATCTGTTAAATGATAATGATTAGGATTTAATAATCTGCAATGCTTCGCGTGTCTACCAGATGGCATAAATTCATGAATTGTAATGCAGTATATATATATATATATACTGTGCAGTATTGCAGCCAGCGGGAATAAAATGCTTCAATCCCTGCCTGGAAAATAACCCAATGCACTCGGGCAGAAAACAGTCACAAACCTCAATACACCCGGGTATACCCGAATTCGTGGGACTAGCCGAGCTCGAATAAAGTGTGTCGCCAGTGTACACCACTCCAAAGAAAATACAAAGTACAAAAAAACACAAAAGGTTCAAATTAGAGACACAGGTGCATGATATTCAACACCTGAAGGATAAATACGTGAACAAGTCCAATATTCGAATTCCACAACGAGGTGTACCTGTAGATGAAAAAGATACCAATATGGTGAAGTACGTCTATGAATAAAATTATTGCGCAAGCTACAGAGGCTACTTACAATGATACCGCTGGCTCCGTTCTCTCGGTGAGATTAGCCATTTTCTGTTGTATTCAGTACTTTTAACTGTCTTTCTATTTGCTGCAAAGCCTTATTTAAAGGCTATTGGGACTGTTATATCAATCTCAGAATTAAGCCCTGTGGCTAATCTCACAGAGTGAACGGAGATAGCAGTATCTCCGTTTAGGGGTGTGACGTCACCATACGAGGACCCGCGCACCTGCTGATTACAACTGAGCAGAGACGCTTCTGCATCCAAGCACACAGACGGAGTGAGCAGTTCCTGAGATTATCAGCCCCTTTGATGCAGCGATCTGAAAGCATTTTACTGATGTGCCTGTTATTTCTGCTACATTGTACATCTCGCTGTGGAATTCGAATATAGGACTTGTTCACGTATTTATCCTTCAGGTGTTGTATATCCATGCACCTGTGTCTCTGATTTGCGCCTTTTGTGTTTTTTTGTTCTTTGTATTTTTTTTGTGGCAGCACTCATAGACATCATTGCAACACTATTTAAAATCAGTTTTGCGCACCTTATACTTTTTTCTTTACGAGATACGAGAGATACGAGAGAAAGAGAGAGCAAAGTGAGGTGAATAATATATGTCACAGAGTGTTCCTGGGTGTGCTATTGCTGATGGTTGCCAGCACAAGTGAAACTGCTAGCTGCTAAACTAAATAAATAATATCCAGGCTTAACCTCCACAAAAACAGAGACAGTGTTGCTGTACTTGTTATTTATTAATATACTGATTTACAGTAATAGAAGACAATGGGCACAGTTAAGTAACAGGAGTAGAGTCCAGGCCCATTCCAGAGACACATGGGTCAAACTTAGAACTTGGAGGACTAGACAAGTAGGCAGTCACTCAGTGTAGTCATACTCAGATGATATATATGCTTATGTATTGAAAAAATACATGAAAATAATAAACAAGATTCAACTCAGGACTGATTACAGGGGACACTATGTACACACTATGTTTCCCTCTCTCCGTCCCTTAGTCACAAAAACCACACAGTCCTCCCCCCCAAATCCAATTCCCAACTTTCCTCCCACATTCCAAGAGATGTCCCCTAAGTTAAATACGAAATTCCAAAATAATATGTAGAATTTAATTAATAGCGATAGCTAAACATTATAAAACAAATTACAGTAAAGAGTCAAAAACTGTACTGTACACAGACAATACACTACAGACAGAAGTAATACTCTGCTGTACTGTTACCATACAACAATACCAGCAACCACTATAACTAAATTTTATAAGCTAATACATAACAAAATATTTGAATTCTGATGGTAGCAACCAGCAGCACCCACCCACACCAACCCAAACGTGACCACTCAATGGTTTACAACTTAAGATGCACCCCTATTGATACTCCTCCCAAAGCGAATGTTTAAACACATTTTCAATATTAAATTCATTTTATTCAATTCGATTTCGAATTTCCACTAATCAAACCCTACTGCAGACATCTGCATTTTCACAGGAGGCACCATGCTGAATATTTAGCACAGGCAAATGTTTTTTTTTTTTAAAGACGGGAATGTGTCTGATCTTTGATTGAGTTGCGAATAAATATCATAGTCACCGCTAAATCCAGTATTGGCAAACAATTTGACCAATCTTTGTAGGAAAAATGTCTCCCTACCTCCTAATATTACACTATCAATATTTCACCTACTGTATCTAACATGTGGTTACAACCAAACCGTGTTATACTGTATCTCCCAAGCATGACCACTTTTGTCACCAAAATGTTATATATATATATATATATATATATATATATATATATATATATATATATAGTTAGGTCCGGAAATAATTAGACACTGATATAAGTTTTTTTATTTCGGCTGTGTACCAAAATAAATTCAAGTACAGTTAAATAATGAATATGGGCTTAAAGTGCAGTCTATAAGCTTTAAATTGAGGTTATTCACATCCAAATTGGAGGAAGGGTTTAGGAATTACATCTCTTTAATATGTAGCCCCCTCTTTTTCAAAGGACAAAAAGTAATTGGACAATTGACTCAAAAGCTGTTTCATGGACAGGTGTGGGCTTTTCCTTCGTTATTTCAGCATCAATTAAGCAGGTAAAAGGTCTGAAGTTGATTCCAGGTGTGGCATTCGCATTTGGAAGCTGTTGCTGTGAACCCACAACTTGCGGTCAAAGGAGCTCTCAATGCAAGTGAAACAGGGCATCCTTAGGCTGCAAAAAAAAGAAAATCCATCAGGGAGATAGCAGGAACATTAGGAGTGGCCAAATCAACAGTTTGGTACATTCTGAGAAAAAAAGAACGCACTGTGGGCTTTGCAACACAAAAAGGCCTGGACGTCCACGGAAAACAACAATGGTGGATTATTGTAGGATCCTTTCCATTTGAAAGAAAAAACCCTTTACAACATCCAGCCACGTGAAGAACACTCTCCAGGAGGTAGGCTTATCATTATCCAAGTTTACCATAAAGATAAGACTTCACGAGAGCAAATACAGAGGGTTCACCACAAGGTGCAAACCATTCATAAACTTCAAGAATAGAAAGGCTAGATTAGACTTTGCCAAACAATATCTAAAAAAGCCAGCCCAGTTTTGTAACAGCATTCTTTGGACAGATGAAACTAAGATCAACCTGTACCAGAATGATGGGAAGAAAAAAGTATGGGGAAGGCTTGGAACGGCTCATGATCCAAAGTTTACCACATCATCTGTAAAACACAGGGGCGGCAGTGTGATGGCATAGAGGACTGTGTGATGTCTGCTCACATATAGCCAAATTCAGCGAAGTTTATTGGACGGCGCTTCACTTTACAGATGGACAATGATCCAAAACATACTGCGAAAGCAATCCAGGTGAAAATGGTTGCAATTCCTAAACGTTTCATACGATATTTTTGTTCAACCCCTTGAATTAAAGCTGAAAGTCTGCACTTCTATTGCATCTCGGTTGTTTCATTTCAAATCCATTGTGGTGATGTACAGAGCCAAAATTATGAAAATTGTGTCAGTGTTCAATTATTTCCGGACCTAACTGTATATATATACACACATATATATATATATATATATATATATATATACATATATATATATATATATATATATATATATATATATATATATATATATATGTATCCAAACACTCATTAAGACCTCTGGGAGACAATGTATCAAGAGAGTATATCCAAAAAGATTCCTTCATACATAGTGTCTTGAATCTATCCCCACCAAATATGTAATGGGAATACTCTCGATACCCATAATAACAAGACCCTTTGGTTCCTCTCCCCCTATCATTTTTTGATTAGGTATTTCATCATTGTCAATTCAGTTCTATCTATTAATCTTGAGACGAGGATCCCCTGATGAAATCCGCCGAGCCGGAAGAAATGCGTAGGGTCACATGATTATTGCACTACGGTGGTGGAGCAGTTCAGATGCCAGGAGCCAGACAGCAGAGAGGAAGTGTCCCAAGATTCTCTCGAGAACATCCGTGCTGAATGGGAATTACAGACTGCTCATTCGGGTTGCCGGAGAGACACTGAGACAGTGATACCAGCAGCAGTGGAGCCCCATTGTATAAACAGCGAGACGGAGCAAACTGACTGCAGTCTGATTTATGCTGGTGCTTGGGCTTGCCCCATACAATGCTTTTAATTCATTGGCAAAGTGTGAGTGCGCATTTGTCTTTGTTCGTGATATTAAACCTTTACTATTGGATTTTACACATGGATCGGGCGCTTTTCCTCTTTTTTCTTTTCTAATATATATATATATATATATATATATATATATATATATATATTTAGATAGATAGATAGATAGATAGATAGATAGATAGATGGATGGATGGATGGATGGATGGATGGATGGATGGATGGATGGATAGGCAGGCAGACAGACAGACAGACAGACAGACAGACAGACAGACAGACAGACAGACAGACAGACAGACAGACAGACAGACAGACAGACAGACAGACAGACAGATAGATAGATAGATAGATAGATAGATAGATAGATAGATAGAAAAGTAATCCACTCCAGCAGGAGCAGACACAAAACAGCACTCAAAGGTAAGTAAGAAAACTTGTATTCAAAAATAAACATAGCACAAACATGACCAACGTTTCGGTCCTCATGGGACCTCCCTCAGGGTGGTGTCACGAGGACCGAAACGTTGGTCATGTTTGTGCTATGTTTATTTTTCAATACAAGTATTCTTACTTACCTTTGAGTGCTGTCTTGTGTATGCTCCTGCTGGAGTGGATTACTTTTCTCTTACTATTGGTATAGGACATGCACCGCAAACTGTTTATGGTATTGGGAGTGCCGGCTGCCCCATTTGTTTTATATATATATTTTACACCTATCATCATTTGGTGACTATTGTACAGACATAGTATGGTTCTTCATTTGTGTCATATACTCTGTTGATGGTTGTTGGGTGGTACTACATTGGTAGATTACTTTAGTGTCTCTAAATTTATTAACCCTTATCAATTTTGACGGGCCGGTCTAGGGTTTTAAGAGCAGGTCTCTTTCACTTTTTCTGGTTTCATTATCCATGTTAGAATGCACTATAAATTATTTTTGTGCATCAACCAGAATTAATGTTTCTTTGGGTTCCGTGGGGACTGTTTTAATATCTTTTGTAATCCACATGTTTGTTTGTTTTTTTTCATTCAATAAATCCAATTACTATTTATCTTTGCTAGAGTGCTTTTGGTGGGATTCTTTTTTCTTCCTTTCTCTCATCATTATTTTGTCCCCAGCATCGTCATTAGGTCATTATAAATGTATTATTTATCTGACCTCATTTTTTGATTATAGCAATTTTGAGTTACTTTTCTAGTTAGTTGCAGGCTTATCTGTTTGTTGTGGATATATATATATATATATATATATATATATATATATATATATATATATATATATATTGTTGTTGTTTTCTGTTTTGTTTTTTCTATTAAACACCCCAAGCAAATGTTGCTGGCTTTACAGAATTTCCACAAATGGCTAATGTCCAATCTTTTCAATTCTAGGGAACATTAAACAATGCCAAGCATCACAACACCATTTTCTTTATTTTCATGGTTTTACATTAGTCTCAGATTTTGTTAGGCTGAGGTATATTAATATTAATTGATAGTATGCTAATAATATTTGCATAATAATGGTTGTGCATTTTTTTATTCCTACAATGTATCATGTCTACTCAACAAAACTTCAGACATCATATATCACATTGCATGTCTACTTTGATAACAATATTTTTAACTGTAGTATTTATGATTATTGTCAATCACAATTACACGGTAATGGACCTCACATGAAGTTTGCTTAGAGATACAAAATATCATTAAAATATTGTTGTAATATCTATTTTTTCACAGAAAACTTAAAAAGTGAACTTGTATAATAATTCTACTTTTGTCTCACTTCTATTCAAAAATATTTCAACACAATGTATTGTCTCAAAATTAGGCAATGCCTTAAGAATTTGTATTGCATATACTATATTCCTACATGTGTTTCCATTTTTAGATTGGCACTGGAAATTAATTGAGAAATGTATATGACAGATTATACATATGACTTGTCACTTTGGTCATAGAAATTGACAGCATTTCTGCTTTAAAGTAGGCCATTTATGAGTACCCCCTGGGCAAAAAGAATTACAAATTACAAGTGTCTTTTAGCTTGTCATCATTATTTGTTGGTATTCCTATTCTGCATAATTTGTGTCATAGTAATTTGTGATTGTAATACGTTACTTAAGTGACAACTGTTACTTTACCTGCATTTTATAATTCTTATGATGATTTTAAAAGCATAACAAAATTGTCCTCTATTTTGAAGACAGATGCCTCATTCTATATGCGGTGATGCCGCTTCCCAGTCCTGGAGAAGAGCTCTGCTCTATTCAAATCAATGAGACTAGAACCTTCTTCAGCATGGGATAATCAGACTCACCATGTTTCACACAGGCCATAGAGTGTGTGACAATGACACAGTATTTGAAGAGAATCTTCAGTAAATATTATTGTTATCATTTGTAGGAACAAATGAATTACGGTACTTTAAAAAAAAAATCTTAATTGAAGTTCTCTACATACACTTGTTATATATACTGTATTATGTACAAATATCAAACTAACAAATATTGTTTATCAAAATGTTGGTTTCTTCTTGCCCTTCTTTGAAAGCCAT